>NW_007359915.1:266538-282021 GCF_000359705.1 Exserohilum turcica Et28A | reverse complement strand
AATGTACGCTAAACATAACATTACGTGATTACGTAGCAAAACCAAATTATCAATGTTTTTATATTTTCTAGTCGCCAAACGAAGCAATCAAAAGGAATACGCCAAGAAGCATCCACACAGAAGGAGAAGAACATTCGATACATATATTAAGGGCAATATACATCCATATTACAGCATTGCTATTGCACTAAAGTGTCCAGGGCGGGCGGACGGACGGACACATACCAACATACACACAGACACGGTCCTTAAATCCCTAAATAATAGTGTGGGTGGGTGAACGTGCAACGGAGCCCGTATGCACAGGACGCAAACACCGAAAAAAAAATGAGAGAGAAGATATTATCATCAGACATAGAGAGTATCGTGCTTTCACGTGGAAAAATAAACCCATTCGCCCAAACTGCCCACTCCCGACGCCCACTCCCCCCACCCCACACACACACACGCACCCCCAAGCTTTCAGTCTAGGCCTCGCAGGGCCCGGAGCAGACCTCATGGATCCAAATCACTCGATAACGTGAAGCACACACTTACCCTTTGCCCCCAGAACCTTATTCTCATAAGCACTTGATCAGATTGTCGCCGAAACCCGCCCTTTTTCTTTCGCATTCGCATTGCAGACGCAAAACGAACACGAAAGATGCAACTTTAGGCGACTGAAGTTCGGCCATGGCGATGGAGGGGTTTGCCAGACAGATCAGAACAGGTAGGATAGACAGCCCATCACCGTCGTTGGGGAGCCCAGCACCCGCCGTCGGCGCCGTCGCCGTGCGCCCGCCGCCGCGCTGCACTCTCCGAGCTTACACATAACCAAGCTTCTTACCTTTTAGCAGACCCTGATGTTGGATAACGATAGCCCGGCCGCCTATCTGCGCCCTCTGTGCCTCTCTGTGCCCCTCTCTCTGTCTGTCTGTCTATCTCTCTCTTTGAGTGTGTGTATTGTGCTCGCGCGTATGACTTCCGCTTCTGACTTAATCCCCCCACCGCAACCCAAACCACGGGAACCCACTGATACGCGCACGTGTCCGGAAGTAGTAATGCGATGCAGTGGACAAATATATGAGCGGCCATGCACGTAAGACGATTACTCCGGGTGGCGAAAACAAAGTACTACCCCCACAACACGAGATGACAGAATGTGTGGTGTGTGTGTGTGAGTGTGAGAGAGAGACAGCGCTAGGAAAGGGCCAAGCCAAGAAAAAAAGAGGGTATGCCAAGACGCCTTATTCCATGGGCGATTCTGTCGACCAAGACAGCAGGACAGAGAAAGGAAAAAAAAGTAGGCCCGGGACTATTGGAGAGACAGGTCGATCCTTGTTGTGGGCGGCTGTGTAGGCTGGGGGTTGCGAGGTTGTCTACTAGCTTTTCGGGCCTGGGTTAGGTGTGTGTGTAAGTATGTATGTTTTTGTGCACGGAGAGAGCTGCTCCGGATTACTACTCAAGCTTGCTTGTCTAACAAGCAACATGCCATCACCAGCACCATGGTAGTGGGATTTTTTTGTCTTTCGCCACCATCGTTGTAAAACTAATCTTTTTTTTTGCCTTCTCTTTTTTTTTTGCGACGGCTACGGCGGCGGTTGTTCTTCGTCTTTGATGCGCCAGCACACCCCCCCACACCCCCCCACACCCCCCTTAGCCAGCGAGCGACAAAACCAGATATGCAACACGAGTGCGACGGCTAAGCATCTTACTGGGTAAAATGCTAATCATACTATTTAGCCAGCTCGTGCGCTAATATGTTGTGATGATTTCTTAATTATCTCCATTGCCTATAGAGCTGGGTGTGAACTATTGGTTTTTTTCCATACATGGTGTTCGGCGACAATGACGCGGTGAGCGGCTGATCCGGGGGGGAGGGGAGCAGGGAGCAGGGAGATGGAGTGCTGGTAAGCATCAGGTAATCAAAAAAGAGAGACTGTACCGGCACAGTGGATTCTGGTGGTGTGATATCCCCCTGGATTGTGTGCTGCGAGGACCAGGGTAGTATATGCGTGTCTGTGTGATGCGGCTACTAGCTGAAAGTGTAATAGGCTGTTGCCCTTTGTCGTACGAGATGGAGTAAGCACGAATAAGGGGTGCGTATATCGATGAACAAGGCTGAATTTTTCGATATTTTTTATTTTTATTGATACGACGGGGGTCCCTGCACATGCGAATTTGGGGCTATGTCGCACCTGTTCGTGTATAACGTATTTTTTTTGGTCCAGTCAAAGGCGAAAGGGTTGAATTTGGCGATTACCGCAGTGAAAATAAAATGTGAAAAGGGGCCCTGTTGAAAACTCATGTCGCCGACGTACGCGTACGGGGCCGTGATGCGACAGACGTTCGATACAATTGAAGTTTGTTTGTGGAATAGTGATTATCGCGGTCTTGGCAGTGAGATTCGATAATGCAATTGTGAAGAAGACGTACAGTCGCGAATATCGATTGCCGGCACTTGATGTTTGAGATTGATACCCCTGTACATTCGGACATTTTTCTTCTGCCCTTCGATACGAGCGTTGGTCCATGCTGATTCGATGCACTCGTCATTGCTTTGCCTAAAGTCGTCGTGTATACTGGTACCATTGTCGTCGTGGCCCTGCATTAGATTGTTGAACGATACGTTGCTCGTGTCTCCTAGGGATCCATGATGTACCATGTCATGAAGACTGCCATGGTGCCAGAGTGTGCCTGAGGACTATAGCAAAGCTTATTTCTGCTCACATGCCGGGTGCCACCTGTTCCGGACGGATGTACTTCCCCTTTCTACACGCTTGATGGCATTCCAACACGACGTTTTTAGCGATCCTCGGAGATCCTAACGCGGAGCCAAAGACCCAGCGATGAGTGGTTCCGCCGATCGCTGTGCCAAGTCAAGGGGTGCAGACTAGTAGGAAAAACCCCGCATCCAGAGGCCCTGCTCGAAGATCGTTAGAAGCGATTACAATCTGAGCCCTGTTCGGGAATGATACTGTTAATAGAGATCTAGAGTGCAGTCGGGAGATTGCCGAAGGGCTCGAGGATCGGATCGATTTCGGCCTTGGTCATGGGTTCGAGGGGAGAGTGAAACAGCGACAATGGGGAACATGGCAGCTACGAAGGGGACGCCCCGCAGAAGACCATGGTACGGTGGGGCCTGTAAGACGCGCACATCCAGGAGGATAGACAGCTGGACTCGCGATACGCAACTGCTAGCCCAAACAGAGTAATGGGAGCGAATCATGGCACTTGGGTGTGCAAGCGAGCCCAGCTGAAGTGCCGGGCTCGGATCGGAGGCTCTACCAGTAGCGCGGAATATTTACCCGACCTGAGGAATCCAGGGAAGACATAGTTTCTGTCATACTAGCACCAAAAAAGCACCATCTTCTACAATTCCGGCAATGGGCAGGCGGTGCCTCTCTTGTCCTATAGAATCCCTGGCCGACTTGCGATTCAGGCCCCAGGGTGTACCGTCTGCCGAGTCAGATGCATACAGTATACGAGTGGATGGAAGTCATTGCCGGTTGGTTTTCGTAGGCCCCGACTCTGTGGGCAAAACAATGGAGAAGTCTGAGCGATATCCAGAGGCCAGAACCAGTCAGCGTCATCATTGGTGGGAACGCAGCGTCTTTGGGCTGTAGTGCATGTCTCAAAGCAGAGGCTAACATCTGCCGGACGATCTCGGTACGTGTGCTGAGGGACAATCATCACTAAACAAGTCGTCGTGCTCTCTCGCCGTGAACAGCGAGTGAGGCTACACGGACACTAATGATACACACTGGCATACATGCATGCGAAGGCGTGCACCAGAGCAGGCGCCGTCCAGAACGACCAAACTTTATTGGTAATGCAAACGACGGTGGAAGGCGTCTGACTCTTGCGAGCAACAAGTGACGCGCGGAGAAGGTTCCGTAGATGCTGCGACTCGGAGATCGATTGAATTGCGGGTAGTCGGTAGTGGGCGTTGGCCAAACGGCCAACGTAGAAGCGCGCTTACTCGGAGAGTCGTATGGATGAAGAGCCATTCGTGTCCGGACGAGTTTTGTGCGGCGCTCGCACACCTAGAGGAACCAGTTGGAACTCCTGAAGATCCTTGATTGGGTTTGTTAAAGCGGACACTAGTCGGCTAAATGTTGATCTCCAGAAATCCGGAACGAGTCTCTGGCTGACAGGTATGCAACTTGTACTCAAACCAGAGTTTCAACTATAGACAGAGCCAAGACACAGTAAGCCTTTTTGCACGCGTGGTGCCCTAATTAGCGCAAGGGATGATGGATGGCATGGAATGTTCATTTCGGGCCTCAATCAAGCTGGGCCCAAGCAGCTACCAGTTCGGGTGGCTGTACGCAACTCGAGCAGAAACTTTGCAAGCGAGCTGTGCCTGGGGCATGTACATGCTCCAAGCTTCGGTGGCCTGTCCAAGATACACCCTGAATTGAGAGTCTTGGCCGTGATGACTAGCAGGCATCGTTACCCGGTTGATCTCGGACACAGCGGTGGTAAGATCATGAGATGTGTCTGAAACCAGCTCTTTGCAGCAATAATATGCCCTGGACGCATCCGACGAGTGTACATGTATACTTGGGCGGCAAGGATGGTGAAAACCGGCGTAAATCAGGAACGAACAGGATATGTACGAGGTAGCGGAACGGAGGATGCAGGGTCATCCAATGGAGCCAAAGAGCCGAAGAGCCGAAGAGCCGAAAGGGCTGGAGAGAGTTGTGTGCGTGTGCGTGTGCGTATGTGTGTGTTTCTGCTGGCGCGATTGTGTTTAGAGGGCAGACTTGGGGCCGGGTTGTGTGGAGCCTAGCAGCAGTGTAGGTATGGTCACGTGTCAGTCAGATGGTAGATAGCGTCGGTAGACGTGGACATGGGCGACATGCAGCTGCGGGTGGTTGGTTAGTTGGCTGGCTAGCTGGCTAGCCGGGTGGTTGGTTGGATGTGCTCTGGGTAGCACAGCGCTACTAGTACTATGATATCGTGGACAAGAAGGAGTGACATTTCCGGGAGACGGCGCGTGGGGTAAGTAAGAGGCTTGGTCTTGTGGCGCTGGTAGGACGAGGCAGCGTCGCTCAGGGGAGGGGAGGGGTCAGCCGGACGTGAGGAAGAGCTGTATAGCAGTAGTCGTCGTCGTCATGGATTTGGGGGAGGGGGGGAGGCCATGTGCGAAGACGGGCAGCCCTGGGCCGGCTGTTTATCGCAGTATGTAAGACGGAGAGGTGGCGATACCCCACACGACGACGCCTTGTGCGAGCGAGGGGGGGGGCGGCGAGGGACGAGGGACGAGGGGTGAGAGGGACGAGGGGCGTGGGCGAGGATGCGCGAGGCCAATGCCGGTGCCTCTGGACAACGCGGCTGCCGACGGCGAGGCGGGCGGCGCGGCCAATCGGACAGGGCAGATGGGCCGAGGATAAGGCGCGCGCACATGGCGCGGCGCGTGGGTCGCTCCTGCCCTATTCTCTCACGTTGTTGTTCCGCCGCAAGTGGCAGGCACGCGTTGCAAACCCCCAGGGGCGGAAGGTGCGACTAAGCGAGCCAAGAGCGGCATCAAGGACGCAAGCAGCAAGGCCTGCTCGAGCGTGCGTTCACGGGCGGAACCAGCGCCTCTCGCCTGTTTGCGGCCGCAGACACCAGCCTACTGATCGTGCGCCCCAGTATCCCAGACCCCCTCACCAGACGCCTGCTCCTGTGGCCTTTTGCTGCGATCGGTTGAAGTCCGGTATGTTTCAGATACAACAATCATTTAGCCAGAATACACGAATGGCTGCGCTATCCATGCTCGAGCCGGCTCTGACGACTGCCAGTCCAACCTGAGCTATTATTACCAGACACCTGGTCCAACAAAAATTCGCACCCGCCAACCAGCCAATATGCTCTCGAGCCATGGGCAGAGCTAGCACAGGCGACCGGCGCCGGCACAAGACACTGATGCTGACTGAAGGGCTTGACCACCCGCCGGGCACGCGCTACATGGATACTCTTCTATCGACAAGGTGCCATAACCGTCGCTGGCCCAGCCGGGCTGCTCTAGTCCTTCTCGCTAGACACTTGGGACGCAATGAAAAAAGCATAAACGCAGAAAAAAGAGGCGATACCGTCCGCGCCTCAGCACACGCGCGCACACGCACACACCCTTGCCCCCCACCCACTGGTGGTGGCGGCAGCAACGACGACAGGCGCTGCACAGGTGCCGTCGGGGAATAGCAGGCGCCGTGCTGATGCCGTGAGCGTTGTGTTGGTAGTGGTGGCAGTGGTGGTCGTGGTCGTGGTGCACACGCCGTCGGGGGCCCAGGCTGGCGAGGAAAAATCGAGACACCTCAAAAAGGCCGAAAGGATTTTGTATCAGATCGCGACTCCCACGTGCAATCGCCAGGCTTGGACTGCCGTCCGGGCTATTGGAGTGCAGGTCATGCACCGAGACCATAGCCACAGCGCTGGGTCAGGCCTCGCGCGCATTAACCGACGACTGGCGGCCATCGTCACGTACTGCAATCCACTTGCTCACCTTGGCCGGTGACATACACCCTTGCTCAGGTCTTGTGCAACCCGCCTGTGGAAACGCTGATTGCCCTTAATCACGATGACGCGAGTGGAGATGAGTCGAGCCTCTGGCAGGGCCCTGCTAGCGAGATGAACAGTGTGGAGAAGGACGCGCTGTCGCCGCCAATTTGTCGCAGAGGCCAGCATACCATGACGCCGCCAGCAGTTCACGTCGGCGTTATCCCTGTGTCATGCATCGCTCACAGTGCCTCGACGAGGTGCCGCCAGCGTCGGGGGATCACCGCCGCGGACATTCGCTACCGACCAGGTCACGTCACGACCGTCTCTTCCTGCCTGGCCTCATTTGCGCAAACCAAACGCTCGAGTGTGCGTCAGCGAGCTGGAGCAGGCTCTTCGGCCCTGTCTCTCCATCAAGCCTCTGATCCGCCGTCCCTCCATCATTTTAGATTCGGACGCGACTGGAATCCCAGCCCTAGCCTAACCAACCTTTCCCCCGGCAACGTTCGCGTGCACAGAGCCCGTCTAGATTAACCTCAGGTAGCCTGCCTGCCCTACTGGCTCCCGCAGCATGCCGCCATGACTTTTGACCCTTACATGTATGTCCCGGCTAGCCATGGGCTCCCGACGACACACACACGACGACGACAGGACCGGACACGACAGCCTGCTCGACTAAATCTTGGTAGTCCGTACGGTGGCTTGACCACCACTCCGAGCGTCGCAGATGCAAGTGGATCGCGCCGCCGCTGACGCTAGGCGGTTACCGCTGGCTGTCATCGCATCACACCGTCGAGACATGACAGGCAAAGTATCCCAAACAGCGGACAGTGCGAAGGGTCCGAGAGCCACCAGGTCATGGACGCTTGGACGCTCTGGGCTTCTCGCACTCACACACCCCTTCCATCCATCCCATCCACCCATCCCGCACATCACTTGGTCCATGCGGGCCCACCAACAGCAACCTGGCCGCTTGGCCTCCAGAAGATGATCTTGTGCTTGTGAGGAAGGAGGGTTGTTGAACCCTGTGAAATCCTTTGGTGCAGAAAAGGCGCCCTAACGCAGCAGTCCAGTTGCGTAGTAGCGCGGCCATTGCCTCGCCACTTTTAATCATCCACGCATTCAACCAAACAGCATGGTCTGAATTTCGACGTGCCAGTGCTGCCACTCTTGCTCGGTCGAGTCCCTACTTCTCTTCGTCGTATGCAGGCCGCCCATTGCTTTTGGCGCCCCGGCTACTTCTGACCATCTTCAATGCACCCCCGCTGAGGCCACCACGGCTATGCGAACGACTAACTGACATTAGCTGTCACTGGTGTCAGTGCGCAACTGCTTCACCATCTCCTCCTACTACTTGGTCTTATTTACCAGGCCCTTGTCTATCCCCGTTCTCGGCCCCGGCTGTCAGTGCGTTTACGAAAGCATTGATTAGATCACGAATCCCATGGCACGGTAGATCAGCAACTGTCCCGCCATCCACTCCCGCAGACAAAACATCGTCGTGTCGGCTACAACGTTTGAGAAGTCGCTTTGCCCGACATTCTAGGTATGTACAACCCCGTTTAGCTTCATGTCCATCACTTGCTCGGTGGGGCTGCCCCGAACTTTAAACATTCGATGCTTATATCCTCAGGTATTTCAATGCGCCACCAGGTTTGGAGCGCTGACACTCGGGTCTTGCCACGCCAACATTACGCCTCACATGGCTGTAGTCACAGAACGCCGCGCAAAGAAGACAATCTCTCGACTTGAACACTCGCTGCTTTTACAGCCCGTTCAAGACGCAATGTCCCTGACGCCTCCGGACCAACCCTCTGGCTTTAGTCATTCCCATGCCGCCGATATTACCACCTCCACCACCACTCCTAGCCCCACAGATCGACTCGAGCACCTCACAGGCACCCTAACTAGCCAGGATCCTGCCACACAAGCTCACAGCAACAACAACAGCTCGAGTAAAAAGAGACGCGCGTTCAAGACAAAGACAGCTGGAGAGCTCCGCAAGTCCTCGTCAACTCCACACATGCGTCACTTAGCTATTGGAACCCCCGGCGACGTTTCGCCAACAAACAACAAGCCGCGCAACAAGCTCGGCTATCATCGCACTTCAGTCGCTTGTGGTGAGTGAGAAAGCTTGCCGTGGTTCGTCGTGGGTTGCTAACTGACTGGTCACACCACAGGTCATTGCCGACGGAGGAAGATTCGATGCCTCTTAGCACCCGACGACCGTCATGGTCGCTGCTCCAACTGCATTCGATTGAAGAAGGAATGCAACTTCTACCCCGTAGAGCACAACCCTGACATGCCGCCATCTCAGTCAGTCTCGTCCAAGTCGGGCAGCGCGGTTCAGCCGGCAACACCGGTCTCTTCCTCACCTAGACACCCCCTATCTGCCTCTGGCGACACAATGGGTGATTTCCGTACGCCCTTCTCGGGGCCTCCTCCGTCGGCGGCGCAGCCTCTAACCTACGGATACCCCATGGAGCTCGAAAACGACCCGCACCACGTGCCTAGCTCAAACGGCTGTAAGTGTCGTGTACCCGCCATTTGCGCAGCTCACTAACCATTGCAGTACCTGTACAGCAACCCTCATATCCTTACCCACCCTCAATAGACACGCAGTGGCCTCCAGCCAACGGCTTTTTGCCGTCTTCTACAGTGGCTGAAAGCCCATCATGGCGACACTCGCCCTCGACGGTCAACTCTGCTTACGGCAGTGAATCCAACGTTTCAGGCGGCCATACGCCAGCTGCTATGAGCACAAGCTCGACAATGTCCTACGGCCACCAAGATGGCCACTGGGCTCAACAGCCATCATTCCAACCACCATCGCGCTCAATGTCGTATGGCAACATTGAGGGCCTCCAGCAATATCCTGGCCAAGGCCTTGGGATCCAAAACGACACCTTTCGACGAACCTCTCCATATCCCTACTCGACAACAATAGACACAAATTCAGGCGTACACGCTACTACCACATTGGGCTGCTCAAGCGCCGCACCTCTCTCAGCGTCCATGGCGCCAAATAATTCGTATTATCCCCCAGCCTGGTCTTCATACGATACGATGCCAAACTACGGCCCACCCTTGCCCTCGTCAGGGCGATCGATGAGCGCACAATGGTTTGCAGAGCCAGTGCACCTGAATCGGGTACAAGAGGAAGTTACACCAGCCATGGGATTCAACCAGCAAGGTTTGCCACAATTCTACTCAGCGTCTTAGGATGCCTGCACATGTCAGGGGCTCTCACGGCGTGAGCCGGGGTCCGGTGTGACACGGAGAATCTGGGATCAAAGTTCCTCCACTATACTTCATACACACGTTTGCACTAGACCGACTTATCCGCAAAAAATGGTCCATCCTACAACACGCGTCTTTGTTGGGGTGAAAAAAAGATTATACATGGAGTTGCCATGCGTGATAGTGGCTACATTCATGACAAATGGTTCGGTAATTCTGATTTTCCATTTCGGTCAGCGATACACTTGGGGAGGCGTGTTGGCATTGATGCATTTTAGTGCACAACTGGATAAATGCGATGGTTTCCTTGCATTGCGCCTTTGCAAGAAGGGAAGAGAGAGAGAGAGAGAGAGAGAAAGAGAAAGGGTATGTTTCTCTTTTCTCCGTTCTCTTTTGGTTTTGTTACATTTCTTTTTTTTTCATTTTCGAGCGTCTTCTCTACACATTTCCATAGGGGCATTTCAGTCAGTCATCTTTGTAGAAACAGGAGGAATTAGATCATCGCGATCCAGGCGGAGAAGCAGCAGGCCAAATCAGGGGCTCGCGCATTACGCTTGTCATAGCATGTGCAGACAATTGGATACGCAGAATTTCAAGATAACGCTACTTCACCGCCAGCACACGTCGGCAAATGGAACAGGGCAGACTGGTGTGTCCTTGGTTGCTTGCGTGGCGCCTCCGCACCGCATGATGATGCCTTGCTGTCGATGGCTAGTTTTGAGGCAAGGCCCATGCGGGAGTTTTACGTCGATGTCTTTCTCCGCCATGAGCTAGGTGTCAAGCGTTCGAGACAACGTTGACGTCGCAATCATGTTTTGAACAGGGTTTCGTTTTTGCTCATGCCTCAGCAACGGGAGGCGTCTCGTCTGTTTTTCCCCGAAGAAGCAAAGGGTATTCTCATGCGCAACCATGCCGCTGGTCTTTGGGCGCGCGCTGCCTGCGCTTATTCGGGATGCGCCCGGCGTGGAGAGGGCAAATTGCACGCAGGCAAGCTGCTATTAACCAGCATGATCCGAAACATGCGTTGCCTGGATCAATCGTTTCCACATATCAGCGACGGCGGAGGCGGGCGCACAGCCCAAAAAGTCACAGCATTGGTTCGTTCGGATGGGGTGAACCCGCAAAACTGGGAAGAAAAAAAAAACGCACTGACGTTCCATGGTGCCATTATCATTATCGATTTGCCTGGTACCTGCGTCTCGTCGCCCACTTCTCTCCCTCTCTTCCTCTCGACCAACATCAACATGGGGCTGTGTTATCGAAAAAACCCTCCCCTCGGGCGTTTGTGCACAAATTATCCACGACCATCAGACAATGTCTCCAATTGCCGAACCGTCGTCGGTCCCTTTGGCCTCCCCACCCCCCTACCCTAACGCGACTTTATCCTGACCCCACCCCCCACCCACCCCAAATAAAGACTCAATGACGTTTGAGACGACCGAGTGTCTGTGTGTTTGTCTGTGTGTTTGTCTGTGTAAGCGAGGCGCAGTCTTATTACAGTACACATGGAGAGTCAGGACAGCCTTGCAGCAGGCATCCGTCCGACTAGCAATTCTACGAGATTGCACAACTCGACGCTCAGACCCTGTCCCGTCTGCCCTCACGGTGCTTCACAGCCTGTCGCATGTTATGGAGAGGGTGGACGAGTGTGCGCACATACACACGCATTACATGGACGGCTCTCTCGGCCTCGGTCATTGAGTGGTTGAATGCCTGGGTGGGGACTTGGAAAAGAGGAGGCATAGGAAACAGGCACAGGCGTATCTGCTCCCCACTTGTTTCTCCACGGTCTTGTAGCGACTTGGGCAAGACAGGACAGGGATGAGAGAGACAATGAGAGAAGGAAAAGCAGCAAATGTTACGGCCGCATTTGGTCCCTCTCAAACCCCTCCCCTCTCCTCCCCCCCGGAGCATCAGACGATGGTGATTTTGTTTTGCGAGGATGTTGCGGAGGGTGAACGGAAATTGCTTTTCCAGGACCCATTATCCTCCGTCGGTTCGTTTTACATGGGGGGTTGTGGGTGCAAGAGAGGGTGAGAACATGCCGACTTGCCTTTTTTTTTCTTCCTCTTCTTTCTTTTCCTTCTTCTTGCCTTCTCCCTCCCCACTACCACACAGCTGGGAAGGAGGCCCGTTGACTGTTGCTCTGGAAAGGCGCTTGCACCCGTTTTGGAGGCGGTGGCCCGCGATCGCTCAGACGAAGTGAATCATGCATTATCAGAAAGAGCCTCGGTTGGTGATGATCCTCTCGGCCATGTTACTGAAAGAGGATTGGTATGAGGCAGGCAGAGTGTTTCCGACTAAGAGGATAAGGAAGTGGGCGTACATGAGCAGTGGGGGTGGGACATGGTTTACGAGAGAAGATGTGCCTTTTGCTTATTCCCAGCCAGCAGCGAGCACGAGTGCAGGATCCGCTGTGCGTGGGCATGTGCAAAAGCGGGTCTCTGGTGAAGGGTCTGCGTGTGGAGAGAGACAGAGAGGTGCGTTGGATGACTAGCCTGCAGCGTAGTGGATGCAGGAGTCGTATCGGGCATGGCTAGGCGTGCGGCGCTCGTGTTGGCAGCACGTATGAGGGCTCATCGAAGTTGATTCTCTCGACATCTCTGGGACCCAAGGAAGCACTACGACGTTGCACGAAACAATGGTGGCACATGGGGCGCTACACACGGTCGAGTGACACGGTGCTGCAGCCCTATGCAGCGACGACGACGACTTGTGCGTACACAAGCAGACGGCTACAGCATCATCCAGACGGTTGCATCTTGCTTGTGGCCTGGGCAGGCTTCGCAATCCTGCCAGGCCACACCAATCGCATCTGGGCCCGGTGGCCGTGTTCCCCGTGTGGTTAGGCGGGCGTGTCTTGTGGGTTTTTTTGCTGCTGGGTCCAGTTGTGGCATCCAGTCCGGGCCAGTCCAGTCCATCCAGTCCATCCAGGCTATCCAAGCCATCCAGGCCATCCAGTCCCATCCAATCCATCCAATCCCTCCAACAAAGCCCCCCATGACCTCTGGGCGACGGTTCCGGGGGGGCCGACACACCACCACGGCCATGCTATCGTCGTCGTCGTCGTCGTCGACTTGCACCACGCCGACATCAACGTCACTAGCGCCATCACGATCGGCCGCTGCCGTCTGACAGTTCATCGGCGCTTGAACCCTGCCATGTACCGCCAGTATGTAAGCCAAGGTTGCAACGCTTGTCCGCAATCCCATGGCCCAAGTCCCAATCTCTGCCACGCGAAGCAACCATGTGCAGCGCTGCGCATGTGGACAACGGCTTTCTCTCTCTCTCTACCACTGCTCTCCGAGGCATACCCTCCCACAGGCACCAGCAGCTTGCAGAAACCATCACGTCACATTACTTGGACGCGTTGCCGCAAACAGGAACCCTGTCGGATCGGCCTGTCCGCTTCTTTCGCCAGCCACCCCCAGCGTACCGTACCTCCCGTTCCGCCGCATCAGAAAACAACAGACTCCACAGTGGCCGATGAAGGCGATGCAGACACTGACTTTTCTGCCCACTTGTCGATACTGACTCTGTATACACTGACACAGCTAGACTACAACCCTGGTCAAGCCACGCCCACGGCATTGCAAACACGCAACCCCCCCAACGAGTCAGAGCAGCATGCAGCCACTACCTTTCGCAATCTTCAGCCAATGGGCCCTCCAACCACCATAGCACTGCATGCACGCAAAGCAGCGTGACCTCAAAGACATGCGCTCTGCTCTCCACCGCGCCGCATCCTCGCGTCTGGTTACATTAGCCGTCAATCATCCACCTTTGATCCTTCCACCCGACCCGGCCAGCAAATCCGAACTACGCCACACGCATACATATAGACGTGCATCTGACAAACAATCGAGCGCATGTCGGTGGAAATTGACAGGCCATTTGGCTTGGGGACAAGCAACCACGCCATCGGTCTGCTTTGGCTTCCCCCTCCCCCTCCCCACCACTGCACCCGCCGTAAAAAGCTCCAACTCAATCGGTCCTACTTTTCTCGTCACATACTACATTCGTCACATACTACATGCCTGTAGGCGTCGTCGTCGTCGTAGTCGTCGCTCTCCGCACCCGCCATGGCGGTGGCTGGTTTTTTTGGCGTCGCGTCACAAAAATCGGTACGGCATGGCGCAAGCGTGGCGCGCTGCACCAACTGAACATGCAGCGTATGCGAGAAAACCCGCTAAAATAGTCTGGGGACAAACGGCATTTTCCATGCTGGCTGGCTACTTTGCGTACAGGACAAGCAAGCCCCCTCCCCCTCCCAAAGTTTGTTGCTTTTCTATTGTATCTGCGTGTCAATATGTGTGTGAAAGTACCTGCATCACTGGTGCCGTTCTATGTTCACACACACACACATACCCACCCATCCACACCACCCACACAGCAGCATGCACACGTCTCTCTTTCTGTCTCTCTACACATCTGTGCTTTGTCTTTGATGCGTTTTAGCGCGCCCCTCCGCCCCTCCCCATTTTCGCTTTTCTTTGCTGTCTGCGATTGATCGTGCTTCCGCGCCTACACCCCCCCCCCATCCCGCTGATGATGTGCATTAACCGGGTTTCGTTGCAGACTACCCACACCACCTTTTTTTTTGCGAAAGCCACCTTTTTTTTAATGCTGCATCGCGGAACTAAGGCAAGTGGAGAGGGAAAGTGGGTGTGCATGTGTGAGTGGGAAACGCGGCGCGCGGCACCCCCCCCCCCATCGCATGCAAAAGCGCGCAAAGTGGGTTTGGGTTTTGGCAAGCAGCATTCAACTGCAAGTCATCCCTAGTTTGGGCGTTTTTAATTTTATTTTTCCTTTTCCCTTCCTTTTTCTTTCTCTTCTCTCTCTTTCAAAAGTCGGAGGTCCGAATGTGTCGGAGGCCCCCCCCCCCCACATTACTTGGTTTGAATTTACTGGACCATTTCTTTTTTTCGTCTGCCTCTTTTCCAGTTTGGAATTTACTAGTCTTGTTTTTGGGCAAGAGAAGCGTGAGGCGTTGCTATTATGCCCATGACTGGCTGTGCTCTGCTGTGCTGTGCTTGCCATGTTGCTATGTGGCCATCCATTGCATTGGTATCCATGTATGGTGATCTTCCTTTACTTGCTTGCTTGCTTACCTGCATCGCATCATGCAGATGGCGAAAGAAGAGAAGGAAAAAAAGAAATTCAAAAATACGGCCTTCGGAGGGAAAAAAAAGGACGGCAACGTTATGATGCATCATCCCATCCGAAAGAAGAAGCACAAGAATTCCCCCCCCCCCCCGCCCGCCCGAAAAAAAAAGTCTTCGAACAGTTTCCTTCTTCTGTCTGATTTTTTTCTTCTCTTCTTTCCTATCTTCCTTTCCCATCCAAATTCTTTCCCCTCTTTTCTTCCTTCCTTGCTTCCTTTCTTCCTTTCCACTGCATAACCCATTCCTGTCTTACCAATCTTTTCCTTTTCTCCCTCCTAGATATCTACCCCTCCCCCCCTTTTTTTTTGGAAGTATGTGATTGTGTATGTGGATATGTGAATAGTTCGGTTTTTCGAAACGCTCGCTGCTTGATATAGTAGTCTTAATTTTCGAAGGGGGGGGAAAGGCTGGTGGAAGCATACAACCGCGGGCGTTGTGCGAAGGGAACAAGAGGGAGATGAGAGGGGAGACAGGCTTTTTTTTGTCTTCCTCTTTCTCTGTATACATTTTCCTTTCTTTCTTTCTTTCTTTCTTTCTGGCCTTCTTACATGTTTGCCTGGTGAGTACTAAAGAACGATGGGGGGGGGGGGGGGGGGGGGGGGGAAAAAAAAAAAAA
>NW_007359915.1:261612-266229 GCF_000359705.1 Exserohilum turcica Et28A | reverse complement strand
CGAAAAGAAAAAGAAAAAGCAATATCAATATCCCCAAGCAAAAACTTTTCTTTTCTTTTCGTTTTCTACATAACGTGGTTCACAAGCGAGTCGATCACCCAAGCGAGTCGATCACGCTCCACCGGCGCGTCGACGTCGACACGTTATCACAGTCTTTTATCACAGTCAATAAACTATTACGATATACCAAATTAATTATTAGAATCGCTACTATCACTTGCACTATCTATCTCAACCGCGCAGGTACGAGCGTTGTGTCCAGTCTGCTTGCAACGCCCGCACCGCCTCTCTCCTCGCACCCTCTTCGACGCACTCTCACCATCACCACGACTGCTACCCGCCTGTTCAGCTATTACTTCTTGTACCTCGCCTACAGTAAGAGTCTCTTCTGTCCGTACGTATCGCCGCTTACAGCTCTTACGCTTATTTGATTCGTCTAGAGCTGCTCAAAGAGTACTCATTTCCTCCATCATAAGCGTCATT
Source organism: Exserohilum turcica Et28A (assembly GCF_000359705.1). Lineage (NCBI taxonomy): Eukaryota > Fungi > Ascomycota > Dothideomycetes > Pleosporales > Pleosporaceae > Exserohilum > Exserohilum turcicum. The sequence continues at coordinate 265,746 of NW_007359915.1, read as the reverse complement.
TTATATGCCATTTGCTAAGCCCCCTTACTCAACTACGCAATCTACTCAGTAAGTAAATTGGCAGAAGACCCACGGCGCTTTCTCACGCTCTCTCAAATAAGACCAATTTGAGCCTCGACTTCGCGCGCGTTGCGTGGTGTCTGCGCCTCCCAGGCGGCTGCCTGTCGTGGCGATTGATGTGGTGTCCGCACCACCACATCAAGCTTTGATAGCACAGCCTGTGGGTCGTGTGGGACTAGACCAGCGCCTCTAAAGCTAGCTTAGATATTCTCCTTTGTAATAGACTGCTCAAAAGCAGCCTTAAAGGCTAGTAGGAAGGTCTCTTTACTGATATAGCTAGTGCGGTTGCGTGCCAAGCCTAAGATCGAGTCGCCATACTTGCGCTTCAACGGCGAGAAGCAGGCGACATCAAGAGGCTGCAATAGGTGAGACGAGTGCGCAGGCATACAGAGAAGAATAATATTCTTCTCCTTGCAAAGATCTTGAAAATCGACAGAGCAGTGGCTCTCATGGCCGTCAATAATGAGTAGTCGATACCCACCTACAGTCTGCCTCTTTGTATGGGTATCAAAGTGCTCTAACCACGCAAGAGCAAGCTGATTGTTCGTCCAGCCATTTGGACTAACTTTAAGGACCTAGTTAGTAGGCAGGTCTTTAAACTAGATGTTAATAAGCACCTTGCCCGCAAAGACAATAAAGGGGGGTAGCTAGCGACCCAACGCGCCCACGCCTTAAATCACAGTAACCCACTCACGGTTGCCTAGCTGTATCCGCTTCTTTTTGCCATAACCTTCTAATGCTGTAATAACTAACTGTGATAAAATCTTGCCCATTATAAAGCCAGTCTTGTCAAAGTTATAGATATCGTCGTCCACAATACCCCACTTCTGCTTTGTCGCCTGGACTAAGTCAAACCAGCGCTGGATAGCCGCTAGGTCCTCGCAGATAGCTCGCTAGTGATCGTAAGGACGGCTCTAGCGCGTGTAGAGCTCAGGGGTCCTCTTAACAAAGTTGTCAATCCAGTTCTTGCTAACAAGGTTGCTCCCACGCTTATGCAATAGTTTATTAGCCATTGCTCGAACGTTAGGCTTTGTAGGCGCAAATCCTCGCGCAGACTCTTCAAGAATACGCCTAACTACAGCCTCCTCTTCTAGCTTATTTAGGCGCTTTAAATTCAGCTCGCAGTCGCGTCAGGGGCGCTTTCCAGTACGCTGGTTAGATAGAGTACTTTAAGGCACGTTATAGATAGAGGCAGCACGTCTTTAGCTTAGAACACGTTGCAATTAGGAGTCAAAGAGAGCAAGTTAAAGATCTAATTCAGTATAGAAAGTCTAAGTAGTGCGTTGTTGAGTCATTACGCGTTGTAGTGTCAACGTCGACGCGCCGGTGGAGCGTGATCGACTCGCTTGGGTGATCGACTCGCTTGGGTGATCGACTCGCTTGGGTGATCGACTCGCTTGTGAACCACGTTATCAATTCTTTAGACGTTACTTGTGATGCCCTCCCTGATCTAGATGGATGGATGGATAGATGTATGTACATACATGTATACAAGTATGCAAACTCAATATCCAAAGTTTTACTCTTGCTCTCTCTCCCTTTTCCTTCTCTCCCCATCACCCCCCCCCCCTTCCTTCTCCCTTCCCTCTCTCATCCACCGAACTAGCCTCGTCTCCACCACCACCACCTCCTTCTCATACGATATACACAACACAACACAACCCACACATCTTTTTCACACCCTGCCACCACTCCATCCGTATGGATGGGTACAAAACCCGAGTCCTCCTAGCCCCCAGCCCTCATTCCCCCAGCCCTCATCCCGCCTAAACTGTCTTTTTTGTGTTTAATTCGCAGTGCCACCACAAAAAGGGTTCCGCGACGCCACAATGGGAGATTCCGAGGGGGGGGGGCGCGCTCGCGCAGCGCTCGTACCATGGTTTGTTTCTCCGACTTGGCCATTTTCTTTTACCCACCCACACACACCCACTTTGCCCATTCTCTTTCTGTGGGGGTTTTTTTTTGCTCACCCCACCCCGGGGAGTCCCGGTGCAGTCTAGCGGCTCGCGACGGGTATCGCGCGCCGGCGCGCTACGTCAGCTCTTGTGCCTGTGTCGTGCATACAGGGTAGTGTTAGGTTAGGTAAGGCGTGTGTAGGTTAGTAGCTGTAGCTGTAGCTGTGGCTGTGAATGTGTGTTGGTGTAGGTAGATGGTGGCCTCTAAGTGGCCCCTACGCTTTCCCCTTCCCCCCCCTCTCTCTCTCGCCCATTCTCGCATGCGAATTCCTGTGTGGGCGGACCCCACTCCAACATGAGTCTGCGCGGATGAGCCGTCGTGGCTTGGTGGTGGGCGACGGATTTCTCCATCTTGTGAGCTTGACTACACTACACCTATGTCGGTGTACTAGGTACGACGTGGACTAGCGGATGTATTACTCGTTCTTTGTCCCCCCCTTCCCTCTTCCCTCTTTCCCCCCGATGCTTCCCCCCATCCCCTCTGTGCTGCGCTAGCTGGAACCCGGTTGGTAGGCTGCGTCGCGGTGGGTGCAGGTATGGGGCGGAGCGGGGGGGAGGGGGAGGGACAGAGTCATACAGTGTGCCGAGTGCGAGGGGTGGTGACTAAGGTACGGATGTGACTGATGAATAGCTAGTTATGTGGGTTTAGTGGGTTGACTTCGCCGACTGCCATTGTTGCGTCTGTGCTTTGCTTTGCGGGGGGGTTGGATGAGCATCGTGGGTGGAGAGACGGAACGGAAGGTACAGCGGAATTAAGCCGTGGTTGTGTTGTGTGCATTGAGTAATTGAGTATAGCAAAGGGATGAAGGGGGAGAGAGACTGTTGCATGCATGGTAGTGGGTGACATGGTAGCTGTTATGTTGCATTTCTTTCATGTCCGGGTGGGTATAATATCAAATGGATAGATAGGCAGGCCCATTGCTTTTTTGAAGCCGTTGTTGAACAACGGTGTGCTGCATACATTGAGAATTATGATTGGCATGGTTGATATTAGGGAAAATCATAGAACTTTTGCTTTTGCTACCACTATATAAAAAATGTCTGCTTTTTGTAGTTGCGGTAGTACTTGTAGTGTTTTGACTGCTCCTGTCTCACTTGTACTTTACTATATTATCTACGCTGCTGCTTTTACGTCGAAGTAACTTCTAAATCTCAAATCAGCGTTGCCACTTGTCGAGTCTCTTATTCCGTGGTTTCATGTGATTGCAATGCTTGTATCCCTCTTTATTTGTTTTATGAGTGAGTGTGACGTGTTGACGCAGTAGATTTTATATGTTGGTCGAGTGCAAATTTAAGGATTCTCGCTTCATGTCTTTACTTTTCTATCATCTTCTACTTTCTTCACGTATCATGCAGTTAGATATCTAGATCTGACACACTCTAGCCGTGACTTTGACACACCAACTTATATCAATGTTAACGTGCAGAGAATTGCATTTTATATGTTGTATAAGATAAAACAGACATTATAGAAAAGACGTCATTATGTTGCTTAATGACACATAGTGATGATAAGGGTGGAAGACTATCTAGGATGCAAACAGACTATCAAGCATATGCTCTAATGGATGCTTTTTTTTTTGCTTTCATATCCTTCACATACTAGTAATCACTATTTAATTCTATGATTAACAGTACCTGGCTAAGTGTTCCTATCCTCAGCCTTATAAGATTGAACAATTTACAGAAAGTCAGATGCGAGGGTACACTAAACAGGCTCGAAAATTAAGTATTCCTCTTGGTCTGATCTAAGATTGTAGTTGATGGTGGGTTTAGCATAGTTATTATAACGTGTTTTACAAGCGAGCGCCGCGTACAAGCGAGCGTCGCACCCTACTAAACCTGCGCACCTCTATAAGCCTGTAGTTCCACTATAATATAGTTATTTTACTATATATTGATATAATAGATTAAGCAGTGTAACGATGTTACAACTTCGCCAAGTATTGAGCCAATCCCAGAGCCGGATCGGAGGAAGTACCTGCCGCCCTTCATCAGCCATTCGCCCGAGGTCGGATCCGAATTCGGACCCGACTAGGATAGGTATATATTGAGACACTCCCTGTAGCTAGCTCTGTAGACTTTTGATATCCTTTCGTACAAGGCCTATAGGTGGCTT
>NW_007359915.1:256657-261445 GCF_000359705.1 Exserohilum turcica Et28A | reverse complement strand
ATATCCTTTCGTACAAGGCCTATAGGTGGCTTGTTGAATCTAGGCTCTTTGTGATCCCACGCACTCCCATATGCCTCTGAGTGATCCTACGACCGAAACAGATCCGACCTGCCTTACCTGCGCCGTTACAAGCAGTACCTAGAGTATCTTTCTTACACGTACGCAAGTTATAGCTAGTTTCTCTACACCTACTATAGCGCGCCAAAGCCTAGCAGCTAATACCTAATTGCTCTCCTCCCTAACGCTCTTTATAAGCAATCTGCTAATTAGCCTTACGCTAAGTAAGTAAATTCTCTCTAGCTTTCTTTATTAGCACTCTATGCTTCTATATTTACTTCCTTTTACGCTACCTACGCTTTATTGCTACCTTATTAGCTCTTTTAAGGCTAGCGATCGAATTACGCATTAGCTTAGCTAAGAGTATTATTCTCTCTACCTCTTTCTTAAGCTAGCTAATTACTATAATAATTAACGCTAGTAATAAGCTCTTATACTACTAGACCTAATTACGTATTAGCGTTAATTAGGCTTTAAGCTTACGTACGTTGCTTAGGGTATAAGCCTACTAGATAGCCTCTATAAAAGTAGCTACTAGAGTAGGCGTACGTAGCTATACGTTAAGCTTTAATAAAATAATATTTAGCTACAAAGGAATAAGGCCTACGCCTTAAAAGGCTAAGTAGATATTAGCTGCTATAAAGGATTAATTAAAGGCTACCTTACACGCTAGTAGAAACTTAAGCTTAGTAATATAGTTAATGTAGTTATGTATTAGCCTCTCTACCTTATAGCTATACGCGCGCTTTGATAGCGAGAAGCAGCTAACGTTAAGAGGCTAGAGTAGGTGAGATAAGTGAGGCAGTATATAGAGCGTATAGATATTGTTTGCCTTATAGAGCTCTTAGAACTTAAGTAACTAGTAGCTCTTATAGCTGTTAAAAATAAGCAGCTAGCGTACCCTAATAACCTTGCTATCTATATACTTAATAAAGTGATTTAGCCACTTAACTTCTAGCTTATTAGTTGTCTAGCTGTTGTTGCTAACTACGATCGCCTAGTCGTGTGGGATCTCTGTTTTCTTATACTAGGCAGATAGGTAATGCTTGCTAGTAAAGATAAAAAATAGTAAGATAGACTAGCTAGCTATATTAATTCTAGCAATAAACGTTACCTACTCTTAGCTACCTAGTTAAATAGCCTTTAGCTAGCCTCTTCTCTCTAACGATATAATAACTAGCTAAGTTGCAATCTTACCTATTATAAAGCTTACTTTATTAAAGTTATAGACGTCTTTATTATAGATACTATACTTAGCCTTTGTCTTCTTTATAAGCTTAAACTAGCCCTTAATTAAGACTAGATCTTTATATAAGGCTCTTTGCCTATTATACGCTCAATTAAAACGCGTTATAAGACTATTAGTATGCTTAATAAAGTTGCGCGGCTAGTAGACGCTAACCTAGCTAGCGCTGTGCGTCGCTAGTAGTCTATTAGCTATATCTTATATAGCTATATAGGTAGGCAAAAATCTATATAGATCTAGATTAAGTATATAATTAATTATTACCTACTCTTCTAGCTTAGTAAGCTTCTTTAAGTTAAGCTAGCAATTGCGTTAGGTAGGCTTGCTAACGTGTTAGTAGTAAATTGTTTGTTCTAACACGTTATAGATAGTAGTAGCACTGCGATTACTCTATATCTAACTAGATTTAATAGAGGATATAAAAAGCTAGATATCTACTTTATTGAAAGCTAACTAACTAGTGTTGCATTAAGCTATTATATATTAAGATAAAAGAGGTGCATAAAGTTAGTAAGGTGCGGCGCTTGCTTGTATGTGGCGCTTGCTTGTAAAACACGTTAGCATATGTATAACGTGTTTTACAAGCGAGCGCCGCTTACAAGCAAGCGCCGCACTCTACTAACTTTATGCACCTCTCTTATCTAATTATATAATAGCTTAAAGTAACGCTAGTTAGTTAGCTTTAAATAAAGTGAATATCTAGCTTACTATATCCTCTATTAAATCTAGTTAGATATAGAGTAATCGCAGTGCTACTACTATCTATAACGTGTTAGAACAAACAATTTACTACTAACACGTTAGCAAGCCTACCTAACGCAATTGCTAGCTTAACTTAAAGAAGCTTACTAAGCTAGAAGAGTAGGTAATAATTAATTATATACTTAATCTAGATCTATATAGATTTTTGCCTACCTATATAGCTATATAAGATATAGCTAATAGACTACTAGCGACGCACAGCGCTAGCTAGGTTAGCGTCTACTAGCCGCGCAACTTTGTTAAGCGTACTAATAGTCTTATAACGCGTTTTAATTAAGCGTATAATAGGTAGAGAGCCTTATATAAAGATCTAGTCTTAATTAAGAGCTAATTTAAGCTTAGAGAGAAGATAAAGGCTGAGTATAGTATCTATAATAAAGACGTCTATAACTTTAATAAAGTAGGCTTTATAATAAGTAAGATTATAACTTAGCTAGTTGTTATAGCATTAGAGAGAAGAGGCTAGCTAAAGGCTATTTAACTAGGTAGCTAAGAGTAGGTAACGTTTATTGCTAGAATTAATGTAGCTAGCTAGTCTATTCTACTATTCCTTATCTTTACTAGCAAGCATTACCTATCTACTTAGTATAAGGAGATAGAGATCCTACGCGACTAGGCGATTGTAGTTAGCGACAATAGCTAGATAACTAATAAGCTAGGAGTTAAGTGGCTAAAGCACTTTATTAAGCATATAGATAGCAAGGTTATTAGAGTACATTAGCTACTTATTCTTAATAGCTATAAGAGCTACTAGTTACTTAAGTTCTAAGAGCTCTATAAGGCAAACAATATCTATACGCTCTATATGCCGCCTTACTTATCTCACCTATTCTAGCCTCTTAACATTAGCTGCTTCTCACTATTAAAGCGCGCGTATAGCTGTAAGGTAGAGAGCCTAATACGCAACTACATTAACTATATCACTAAGCTTAAGTTTCTACTAGCGTTTAAGGTAGCCTTTAATTAATCCTTTATAGTAGCTAATATCTACTTAGCCTTTTAAGGGATAGGCCTTATTCCTTTCTAGCTAGACACTATTTCATTAAAGCTTAACGTATAGCTACGTACGCCTACTCTAGTAGCTGCTTTTATAGAGGCTGTCTAGTAGGCTTATACCTTAAGTAACGTACGTAAGCTTAAAGCCTAATTAACGCTAATATGTAATTAAGTCTAGTAGTATAAGAGCTTATTACTAGCGTTAATTATTATAGTAATTAGCTAGCTTAAGAAGAGGGTAGAGAGAATAATACTTTTAGCTAAGCTAATACGTAATTAGATCGCTAGCCTTAAGAGGGCTAATAAGGTAGTAATAAAGCGTAGGTAGCGTAAAAGGAAGTATATATAGAAGCATAGAGTGCTAATAAAGGGAGCTAAAGAGAATCTACTTACTTAGCGTAAGGCTAATTAGCAGATTGCTTATAAAGAGCGTTAGGGAGGAGAGCAGTTAGGTATTAGCTGCTAGGCTTTAGCGCGCTGTAGTAGGTGTAGAGAAACTAGCTACAACTTGCGTACGTGTAAAAAAGATACTCTAGGTACTACCTAATCTATTATATTGATATATAGTAAAATAACTATATTATAGTAGAACTATAGGCTTATAGAGGTGCGCAGGTTTAGTAGGGTACGGCGCTCGCTTGTACGCGGCGCTCGCTTGTAAAACACGTTACGATATGTACTTTTTTGAGAGCGACTCACTGTGTACATATGATAGGTTCGGTCTTGGTCCAAGGGAATAGCAGCACAGTGCTTCATCTTTCCTTCATTGTGAAGCATGAGGCAGTGCTGTTATCAAGAGCAGTTATACAGTGGCTGGCACTACGGTCTTTCTGCCACGAGAGGTATTTTATTGGAATTACGATTGTATGATTTTACGACTAACGTGGTTCATAAGCGAGTCGGTCACCCAAGCGAGTTGGTCACTCCCTACTAGCGCGTTGACGTTAACACGTTATTATAGTCTTTTATTATAGTTAATAAACTATTATAATATACTAGATTAATTATTAAAATTACTACTATTACTTATACTATCTATCTTAACTATATAAGTATAAGCGTTGTGTCTAGTCTACTTACAACGCCTACACTACCACTCTCTTTACACCCTCTTTAACGCACTCTTACTATTACTATAACTACTACCTACCTATTTAGCTAATACTTTTTATACTTTGCCTATAGTAAGAGTCTCTTCTATCTATATGTATTGCTGCTTATAGCTTTTACGCTTATTTGCTATATCTAGAGCCTCTTAAAGAGTAGCTACTTCCTCTCTTATAAGCGTTATCTTATATACTATTTGCTAAGCCCCTTTACTTAGCTATATAACCTTCTTATTAAAAGAACTTATAGAAGACCTAAAGTAGTTTCTTACTCTTTATTAAATAAGAGTACTTTAAGCCTTAACTTTGCGCGCGTTACATAGTGTCTACGCCTACTAGGTAGCTATCTGTTATAGTAATTATATAGGTGTCTACACTACTATATTTGTAACGATGTTACAACTTCGCCAAGTATGGAGCCAATCCCAGAGCCGGATCGGAGGAAGTACCTGCCGCCCTTCATCAGCCATTCGCCCGAGGTCGGATCCGAATTCGGACCCGACTAGGATAGGTATATATTGAGACACTCCCTGTAGCTAGCTCTGTAGACTTTTGATATCCTTTCGTACAAGGCCTATGGTGGCTTGTTGAATCTAGGCTCTTGTGATCCCACGCACTCCC
>NW_007359915.1:195792-256369 GCF_000359705.1 Exserohilum turcica Et28A | reverse complement strand
TAAGCCCCTTTACTTAGCTATATAACTTCTTATTAAAAGAACTTATAGAAGACCTAAAGTAGTTCTTACTCTTTATTAAATAAGAGTACTTTAAGCCTTTAACTTTGCGCGCGTTACATAGTGTCTACGCCTACTAGGTAGCTATCTGTTATAGTAATTATATAGGTGTCTACACTACTATATTTGTAACGATGTTACAACTTCGCCAAGTATGGAGCCAATCCCAGAGCCGGATCGGAGGAAGTACCTGCCGCCCTTCATCAGCCATTCGCCCGAGGTCGGATCCGAATTCGGACCCGACTAGGATAGGTATATATTGAGACACTCCCTGTAGCTAGCTCTGTAGACTTTTGATATCCTTTCGTACAAGGCCTATAGGTGGCTTGTTGAATCTAGGCTCTTTGTGATCCCACGCACTCCCATATGCCTCTGAGTGATCCTACGACCGAAACAGATCCGACCTGCCTTACCTGCGCCGTTACAATATTAAGCTTAGATAGCATAGCCTATAAGTTGTATAGGACTAGACTAGCGCCTTTAAAGCTAGCTTAGATATTCTCCTTTATAATAGACTACTTAAAGGCAGTCTTAAAGGCTAGTAGGAAAGTCTCTTTACTAATATAGTAAGTATAGTTACGTGCTAAGCCTAAAATAGCGTTGCTATACTTACACTTTAATAGTAACAAGTAGGTAACGTTAAAAGGCTATAATAAGTAAAATAAGTGCGTAAGTATATAAAGAAGTATAATATTCTTCTCCTTATAAAGATCTTAGAAATTAATAAAGTAGTAGCTTTTATAGCTATTAATAATAAGTAGTTAATACTCACCTATAGTAGAGCTTTTTATGTAAGTATTAAAGTGCTCTAACTAGGTAAGACTAAGCTAATTATTTATCTAGCTATTAGAACTAACTTTAAGAACTTAGTTAGTAGATAAGTCTTTAAACTAAATATTAATAAGCACCTTACTTATAAAGATAATAAAAAGTAGTATTTAGCGACCTAACACGCCTACGCCTTAGATTATAGTAACCTACTTATAGTTACTTAGCCATAACTAATTTTTTTTCCTATATTCTTCTAATACTATAATTAATAACTATAATAAAATATTACTTATTATGAAGCTAGTTTTGTTAAAGTTATAGATATTATTGTTTATAATACCCTACTTCTACCTTATTACCTAGACTAAGTTAAACTAGCGCTAGATAGCTACTAAGTCTTTATAGGCGGCTTGCTAGTAATTATAAAGATAGCTCTAGCGCGTATAGAGCCTAGTAGTCTACGTAATAAAGTTATTAACTTAATTCTTACTAATAAGGTTGCTACTACGCTTTTCTAATAGTTGATTAGCTATTACTTAAACCTTAGCCTTTATAAAAGTAAATCTACGCCTAAACTCTTTAAAAATACGTTTAATAATAGCCTCCTCTTCTAACTTATTTAGGCGCTTTAAATTTAGTTTATAGTTACGTTAGAAGCGCTTTCTAGGCAATTAATTAGATATTATACTTTGAGGCATGCTATAAATAAAAGTAGCGCGTCTTTAGCTTTAAACATATTGTAATTAGATTTTAAAAAAAAGCAAGTTAAAGATATAATTTAAGATAAGTTAATTGATAGTTATATGATTAAGATATGATGCGTTGTAGTATTAACGTTAACGCGCTAGTAGGGAGTGACTAACTCGCTTAGGTGACTAACTTGCTTATGAAACACGTTAACGTGTTTCACTAGTAAGCAGGCCACCCTAGTATGTGGGCCACTTCCCTATAATATCCCACCTTTATAATAATAACGCGTAATATCTTAACAATATAACGCATTAAAAACTTATACTAAAGTAGATCTATCTTTTGCTATTACTAATCTTAATTCTAAATAAATTTAGAGTAGATAACGCGCTACTACTGCCTATAGCGTCCTATAAATAATAATCTAGCGTTAATAAGCTAGATAGCGCCCTTAAAGCGATTAGAAGCTACTAGTAAGGCGCCTAATAAAACTAGAAGAGGAGGCTATTACTATACGTGTAATAGTTAAGGCTAAGTGAGGACTACCCTATAGAAAAGACAACATGCGAGATATAGCTAACAGACTGCTCTAAGAGCGTGGCGAGAAGGAGGTGGGCAAGAACTAGGTTAATAGGTTTATCTAGCGTAATCCTAAGCTGCGTACGCGCTAAAGCTATCTATATAATTACTAGCAAGCTCTCTACAAAGACCTAGCGCTTATTAAGAGCTAGTTTAAGCTAGTTTAGAATATAAAGGCAAAGTATAGTATTATAGATAAAGATATCTATAAATTCAATAAGACTAGCTTTATTATAGGTAAGATTTTATTTTAGTTAGTTATTATAGGCTTAGACAAACTAGAGAGAATAAAGAAGATCTAGCTAAGTAATTATAAGTAGGTTCTGTAACGGGCTAGGTAGCCCGCTACAGTACAGATAGCGGTGGCTATCTTATGTATCAACTACGCAACGATATCAGCAGCTCTAATATCTTGTGCCAGCCTTTTTGGCGCAGTGGGCGCGTTGTAGTTGCGTGCGCAGTCTAATAGGACTCGACCCGTTACAGGTTACGCTAATATAAGGCGTTAGCGCAATAAGCACACGTATTCTAGCGTTTCTTATCTTTGCTAGCAAGGTTCTAATCTCTACCTAGTTTATAGAGAATCTACTACGCGACTAGGTAATCTAAGTTAGTCCTACTAGCTAGACAAACAATAATCTAGCGCTTAACTAGCTTTATTACTTTAATTTCTATGCGCGGCCTATAAGGACGTATAGGCTACTTATTATTAATAGCTAGAAGAGCTACTGCTTAGTGAATTTCTAAGATCTCTACAAAGAGATAAAGATAATCCTCCTCTATATGCCTCCCCACTTGTCGCACCTCTTATACCCTCTTAATATAGGCTACTTCTTACTATTAAAGCGCGCGTATAGTAATACTATCTTAGTCTTAGCACGTAATTATATCTACTATATTAGTTAAGAAACCTTTCTACTAGCGTTTAAAAAGGCCTATTATAAGGCTATTACACTAGAAAATATCTATAGAGGGTTCTAAGGTGCTAGACTTTTACTATATAATTATAACGTTATTTTATTATAGCTTAACGTTATACTACGTACGCTAACTCTACTAGCGTAAAAGACTACTACTTAGAAGCTAAAAACGCCACGTAACGCGCGCGAAATAGAGGCGTAGGCTACGCTTATTTAAAACTATATATAAATCTAGCAAGGGTCTCCTATAAGTTCTCTTAAGAAGTAGATATAGTAGTTAAGTAAGAGAGCTTAGTAGATAGCTTATAATATAGTGTTAATACAAGAGAAACTTAATCGCCTTAAAGCTACAATTACTAAAGTAATAAAGTAAAAAACTTATAAAAGGCGCTACGTATAGGTAGAGGGGTCCTAGATAGTTAGCTAGATAGCTAATTAGATTACTAAGATAGAGGGTGGTAGCTATAATAATAGTGTAACGTCTGCAAAGAGGGTGCGTAGTAAACAGCGCTGCAGGCGTTATAGCTAAATTAGACATAACTCTTGCACTTATTAAGTAGAATTAAAGGATATAGAGGATAGTAATACATCTAAAGAATAATATCTTATTCTACTTAATAAAAAATATTATAGTAGTGTTGCGCAATACTATTACAAAGATATAATAGTTTAGGGAGGTGGCCTACATACTAGAGTGGCCCGCTTACTAGTAAAACACGTTATATGTTTTACGCGAATAAAAGTTAGGTATTACATGGAAATGTATTAACATATTTTAATAAGCTCCCATCACCCTACCAGGTTTACAAATAGGTAGAACAGAACAGTATGCAATTAATTCTTCGGCTCTGAACGACCGGAGCTTTCTTGGAAATCATAGGATCGTGCTTGGTGTATGCAGTTGAACGAGACGTGTGCAGTGCAGTGCTGGACATGGATATGACTTGTTGCTTAATGGTCCTTTGAATAACTACTGGGCTGTGCTTGAAGCATTTGGTTGACAAGCCTAGCGTGGACAAAGCTTTAGCCTTGGTTTCAATCATGTGCTATACGAATATTGGGTAGACAGATTAGTCTGAGTCGACAGCAAAGTACTGTTAAGTCAGTAAACGGCGCTTGCATTTCAGCATTTGACATGTGCAATCTTGTTTAGTATTCCTTAAATTCAATTACCCAGCTGAGTTCCTAGAGTGCAAACAATCACCATGAGAAGGAAAATATCTATGTAACGTTTTGGGGATTATCGTTCTTTCGACACTATCTGGGGCTATATCTCTACAAATACATTGTTAGCATTCTGCAACATCAATTTTAGCAACTTCATTGCCACTCTAAGCTCCTGGATTCTTGCATATATACTCAAAAACGTATAATATGGTCTACGCTGTCCTTTTCACAGCATATCAAGACAAATGCAAAGATCCATGTATCTTATCCACAATCACCATTTACCCAACGTAAATATCAAGTATCTTCTACAACATCCCACACAGTCACAGCTGCATGATAGCCTATTTATCGCGTCCAAGGTACCTCACCGCCATCTCCTCCTATGTACTCTCTTGCATCCTGAAATCCGTTCTCAACCTTAACACGGTTTCAAAAAAAAACTACTACTCCTACTAAATACAACTATTCACTATAAGCCGCAGACCCAGAAACAATAAGATGAGTGTTGAACCTAATATCTACTCGGATGTAGTGTAAACTTTCCTCTAATAAAATGAATATACATACAATAACGATTCTGTGCCTGCTACATTATGTGTTTGGCATTCAAGTTACTAACCTAGATACTTCACCCTATCTATTAAATTCTTCTTACTAAAACTTTGCAAAGACACACAGACACACACACACATATATATATATATACATTTAATACTTCTCCAATACAACACCTAGTATATATGCCTACAATCCATCTTCACTTAAAAGCTCGCCTAGTCTCTCTACACACACACAATCAACATGTCAGAGTTACACTTACATATTGTATAACAGGCACGGGGTATATGATTCATTACCACTACTCATATTACAGTTATGCGTGATGGCATTATGTATTCCACTCATTAGGAAGCGGCAGGCTTTGTCATAGCCCACCAAGTCTTGCATGGATTCCGGGACGAATACGGAGTTTTTTTTTGTGTGTGTGTGTGTGTGTGGGGGGGGGGTATTTGATAAATGGGTAGGTGTGAGTAATCAAGGCACCGATTATGTGCAAGATAATTCCACGGAGTGTAGAATATTTGTCATCTTAATTGGTAAAATTAGTGCTTTTTTTTATTCCTTGGGTAGAAGAAAATGTAGTGAATATAATTACAAATATCAGTGTGAAATGCACCGCGTTTGTATGAATTGTTTTCTTCTAAAAATCCAGTATTGAATCAATAAGTATACTAGGTATATTGAAGACTTGGTATATAAAGATATGCAGCATGGGTTCGAGAGTCTAGACTCTCCTTTTAAAATCCATGCAAATAACCAAGCAGACTTTCAATCAACATTCATCTTAGAAGACGTGTATATATCTCCTTGCACGCATGGAACTACCGACTGTCAGAAACCAATGGTCTTTTTTCTAAAACAAAAGGCAGGGTCAAGGGTCTGATATGATAATACGGATAGTACCAGATGCAGTATGTCCGGGCAGGTATTGTTTTTGTCAGTGGCAGATAGAAAAAAAAAGAGAGAAGAAAAAATAGTAATCCCCATGTCAGACGGCATGTACCGACGGCACGTGCAGCCGTTGATCCGCTCCGTTATCTTGGGTCGCCACTTGGCCCGGAGGATATGGGATACGGGAAATTCCGTCTAAGAGTATGGTATGAGTGTGTGTGTGTGTGTGTGTGTGAGAGAGAGAAAGAGAGTACATGCGACTAGGAGCTTGGAGGTTAATATGCAGGGTTTGAAACAGGGGACTAAACCCACATGCGCTGCGTCAGCTTATCGGAATTACTCAGAAACATTTCCCAATTACACCAAGTGTGCACTAAAGTATACTCATCCAGTACAGCCATGTCTTAGAAAAATCAACCAACGAGCTTACTTTGCTGGCTCGAGGTCCAGATCCACAAGCCACGGGCCGTTCCAAGGAGCATACTGGAGAGTCATGATGCTGGCATTGACCATCAACGTTTCCTTGCCGAAAGTGACTGCCGAGTGGGTTCCCTGACTAATATCGACCGTTACTGCCCTCTGGTTCCTGGCGCTACCATTATCGACTTTTATCGGCTCGGCCTTTCTGATATGCTGTTTGGGGTCGTGGACGTCTAGTTCACCGTCATTCCAGAGCACCTTTTGCGCCCCCCACGCCTCGTGGATATGGCCAAAGCAATGCATTCGCGGCCTGCAGCGGCGAGCGGCGCGGAGTAGATGCTGGCAACCGACGCTCTCGCCTCTGTTTGTCTGGTCCAAGACGCCCATTGGCGGGCCGTGTGTCATCATGACATCGATGCTGGGGAAGTCTGGGACGGGGTTCTGGGCGATGGGCTTGGCATAGGGAGTGCACTGGTGGGATGCGTTGTAGCGGTCTTCATCTCGGTAGTAGGGGAAGGCCCAGTCGCAGAACTCTGGCTGGTAGGGCGACGCGTAGACCTTGGGCATGTCAGCTGTCAAAAGGGGGGTCTGGCCACGGCTACGTGCCTTACCCGTAGATTGGCTCCGTTGTCCAGCGTGAAGGTATGCGTGCCCTCGTCCAGATACGTCACACGGGCCTTTTTTGCTCGCTCGCCCGTCCACATTTCTCGTGCCCGCGCCGGGCAACTGTCGACGTGTTTGATGCCGTGCATCCTCTGGCCTTTTCTGCTGTAATACTCGGCATCCAGCGAGATGTCGTGGTTGCCGGCAATCACGAGCTTCAGGCCGGCATCAATGCCCTCGAGCATGTCCAGCGTCTTTTGGTACTCTTCCAGCAGGCCCACCATGGTCATGTCTCCGCAATGGAGCAGGACGTCGGCTCTGGGGAGCGGCGGGCGGAAGGGAGTGTCGTTCCTGGCGGCATTCTCCGAGGGCGAGGCAGCGTGGGTGTCGGAGATGACGAGGAAACGCGTCTTTATGAGAGCTGGCGGCGCAGATGGCATTGTGGGTGTAGCGGGCGTGGCGAAGCGCGGGAGCTCCAGGCTTGGTGGGGGTTGGTGGGGTGGTGGCGGCGATGGCTTGAGACGCCACAGGCACCTCGACGCCGCCCACGCGCCGTGTCCCGAGGCAGCATCACGGCCGCGCTCTCGAGACGACGGCTGGAGGCCGCGGGCTCGCCCTTTTCTGCTGGCACAGCGTGTTGCGGGCGTGATTGATGACGAAGCATGCCGAGGGCCAACAGCAGCAACACGAGAAACACGAGGCTTGGTCCCAAGTCGTGCCAAAGGCCCAGGATTGAGGCAGCGCGGCTGGAGTCGGCGCGGCATCACGCCATGTTCACGAGGTGGTCGGCGACTGCGCCACGGCGACTACAAGCACGGCGGCCGTCGACAGGCACGTCGAGGTCGAGCAACACCAGCGGCGCCGTCGACGTCCTCACAAAGCCAATGCTGATCCACGTCGTCTTGCTCGCCACAGTCCAGGCCCGGTAGGGATTGCGGCGGGAACGCCCGTTGGCAGTGCCCGGGCATGCTCAAGTGGCGCCACCATGGGCGTCCCGGCTACGCGACCAACGGTTCGACCAAGTAGGTGTCTCCAGGCCAGAGCTAAATGGGCGGCATCACAGGGCTCCTCCAATTTGCACCGGCACCCTGCAGTCGGACGAGCAATTCTTAGCCTCGACGCCCCTCTGTCGGATGCTCCGGTGACTAAGAGACGCCTAGGTGTACGTACATGAGGCACGAGGCGTCGAGCACCCGTTCCCGGCCAGCTGCCCACATGGGTTGCTCGAAAAACGTGTCCGAGTCGAAGAAGGCGTTGAGCGAGTAGTCTGGGCCTGTGTTGTAGACATCGCTCAGATAGGGGTTGTCGAAGTAATTGGTGTATGGCATGTTGTCTGGTGGGGGGGCAGGAGGAGGAGGAGGAGGAGGTGGTGGAGAATCAGCGGCCCTGGTACCTTGGGTGTTGGTGGGAGGGTTCATCAGCTTGGGTGGGTCGAGGTAGGTGGGTGGTGTGGTGCGGCGATCAGTCGTATTTAGATGTATAGTCAATACCCGGAATTGGAGGGTTGACGAGCTATGACAATGGCAGGCTGGGTCGGCATAACGCAGGCGTTTAATAAGGGCACGACACGACAGGCAATGGGTATCGAGGGTTCGAGAAGGGCACAGCCAATCAGCTATGTAACGGAGCTTGTGACCTGCCTGAAATTGTCGTCGTAGGCCAGTGGCTTTCCGGCGTCTTGGTTCCGTCGAGAGCGGTTGCTTGCCAGTTGCTGTAGGGCAATCCCAAAATCGCAAGGCAGCTGTGGATCCATCCTCCAGTCGAGCACGCCAGGCACGGCAAAGACATGTTCCGTTGGTACATGGTGGATAAAGCATTCGGTGGCCGTCGAGCTGCCCCATTCTGCCAAAAGATGCACAAGTCGGACGATAAGCACCTCATCGGCTTGGGCGGGTAACGAGAGCATCTCGTGCAGAGCTCCACTGGGCCGAACAAACGTCCTGCTCCGCGTATCCCCCGAGCCCGAGATGCCGGTCCCGCTGATTCATGGAGCCAGGATGAAGTGTCTTCCCCAGCGCCTGCGCCCAGGCGGGCAGCGGTGCCAGGACGCCTTCTGGCGACACGGGGCTGTATGTGTCGCGCCGCCGCACCGGCTGGGCCCTGGCAGCGGTCGTGGGCGGCCGGTCCGTTGTCATTGTGTCGAGCGCGGGTCCAGATAGTCGTCGCCATGTGTGGGCGAGAGACAGGCGCAGGCTCCGTCGCATGTCGCCTACCCCTCACATCGGTCGAGGGCTCGTCCAAATCCCCAGCTGGCCTTCCTCCACGGTTACAAGGGACGGACATGTCCTCGTCTACCATGCATCCCCAGCAGCCGTTTGCCCCCAACTATGAGCACCCGGCATTCAGCCAGTTTGAGCGGTATCAGGCCAACTTCTCGATGCATCCCACACCACCACAAAACGGCGACCCTGACTGCTTCTCGCCCACAACCACGACCACGACGATAGCAGGAGCGTCCCACCCCTCATCACACAGTGGAGACACCCCGCAGCAAGCCGTCTCGCCCTCACAGAGCCCACATATGCTCACGCGCGAGTCGCCCTCGTCCCCAGCCTCAGCCTCTGAATCCTCGACTCCCAAACGACCAGCCAGGAAGCGGGGTCGTCCGAAACTCGACCGCAAGAATACCGACGACAGCCAGCCAGCCGCCATTGCCACGTCGCCCACGCTCAAGAGCCAGCGTTCCAGACGCCAGCCCCACAACCAGGTCGAGCGCAAGTACCGCGAGGGCCTCAACTCTGAACTCGAGCGCCTCCGCAGGGCAGTCCCTATTCTGCGTCAAAGCGACGAGGCCGGGGTAATTGGCCAGCCCAGACCCAGCAAAGCCATGATTCTGGCGAGTGCAATCGACTACATCCAAACAATCGAGCGGGAGCGAGATGCATTGAAAGAGGAGGTCGACGCCCTGAGACGCTTCCAAGCTGCAATGCGGGGGGCGGATAGGAGAAATGAATTGATGGATGAGTTTTTGATGGATCCTTAGTGCGATACGGAATGAGACGTTTTTGGACATGGTGATGGTTTGGGCATATCAAGACCCATGGAAGCAGAGAGAGAGAGAGAGAGGGAAAGCTGCGTCGCGAAGAAGATGAAGACGAAGACGCCGACGAAGAAAGAAAGAAAGAAAGGAAGATAATCTGGATAGGAATGAGAAGAACAAGAAGAATCACAGAGTCACGGCAACACGCATGACATGACATGAGTGTTCATGACCAACACCGAGGACGACGATAACATCAACCTCCTTTTTTCTCCAACCTCAATGTTAAGACGGGAACCATCACTATCATCATCGCCACCGCCATCATTGCCATCACCATCGCCACTACTATCCTCCGCAAACGCATCAAGCACACCACGAAAGCCAACATTGAAAACAGAGCAAACAGGAACAAGGGAGAAGAGAAAAAAAACAAATATTGGGAAGTATAAACCATACGACACGACGCGATTCGATTCGATTCAATTCAATTCGAATGGATACAGGATGGGAATGGATATATATATATATATTTTTCTTTTTCTTTTAAACCTCTCTGGCTCTGGATGAAACACTTTTCAGTCTCGATTTCAGTTTTCGGATGACGCAAGAATCTCGTCTCAAGTCTCTCCAAGTACGTAGTGTCTTTTTTTTTATTATTCACCTCTGTTTTTTTTTCCTACTCTATTCTCCACGTTATTCTTTCTCTCTTGACTTGTTCATTCTCACTCTCATTGTTCTCGTTCTCGTTCTCGTTCTCGTACTTGTACTCGGCATTTTTTTTGTCTCGTTTTTCTTTTTTTGGAAAAAAAAAGAAAAGAAAAGAAAAGAAACATTTGGTTGTTATTGCTTATATCTACTTGTTTACCAAGTTTTAGCAAGCAAAGCGCAAAGTCGAAGAGTGGCTTTTTTTTCTATATATATTTTTTTTGGTCAACACGGGGGGGGAAAGGTATCAAGGATGTTTACATTACGGTTACGGTTACGGTACGGTACGGTTACATTACGGTT
This sequence comes from Exserohilum turcica Et28A, assembly GCF_000359705.1. Lineage (NCBI taxonomy): Eukaryota > Fungi > Ascomycota > Dothideomycetes > Pleosporales > Pleosporaceae > Exserohilum > Exserohilum turcicum. The sequence continues at coordinate 245,716 of NW_007359915.1, read as the reverse complement.
ACGCTATGTTTACGGATTATCAATGTGGAAATGGGAAATGGGCGATTCGTGTATAGACCTCTTTCCTCCTCTTTTCCTTTGTACATTTTTCTTCTTGATTTTCTTGATTTTCTATTCTTTTTTTTTCTCTTTTCCTTCTCACTCGATGCAGTAGTATTCCGAACGGCTTCAGAATTCAGAGACTTGGGGATTCAGGGATTCAGGGATTCACAGACTCGCCATGTTTCTCAACTGCAGCTTCAGGGGGGGACTATATATAAGCAGACGTTCTTGGGATTCTTGTATTCAGGCGTTTGGCAAGGGGTATATATATATCTACCATCTACCATCTACCTGTTACGATCCGTGACCAGTAACAAGAGGAAACTGCTCACTAGTGATCAGTTTCGAGGATCCGAAGGATGCACTACGCCGCAATCCTTCGCAGCCGTGCCGCAGTCACGTGACCTGCTCAGTGATCAGTATGTCTTGGCACTACTGAGCAACTGAGCACTTTGCATGTAACCTGCAAGCTGCTCAGTGATCAGTACCTCTTGGCAGTACTGAGCAACTGAGCATATTGCATGAAGCTTTAGTATATAGCACTAGGCATTGAGCCCTTATGGCTCGATGTGTTCAACTTAAGTTTTGAGTACAAGTACAATACAGAGAGTTATTCTACTTGCACGTTACTGTCCTCGTTTGCACCCTGTCACTCTATCTGCGAAAACCAACCAACAAGAAGATCAATACCAGAAGTCTTATATTACTTCCACTTGATCTATACTCTTAACACTACCATCTACCTAGCCAGGCAGAAGAAGAGCCATATACCAATATTCCAACCATGAAACAAACGAAGAATATTTTCTGATATAATAATAATACCCCCCCCCCCCCTTCCCCCTTTGTCCCTCATTCCCAGCCCTTTCACTTTCTAGCTCGTTGTGCTTGTGATGTACATACTCAGCTTTCTATCTATCCATCTGTACATCCATCTGTCAATGTAGTTGTGCAGCTATACAACCATGTGCCTCTTTTCCTCCCCATCATTCCTTCGCCCCTAAAAAAAAGGGGGGGGTGGGGGGGGGGTAAAAGATAGACGAAACAAGCGAGGAAAATGCAAAGAGAGGAGATGATGGGAAAAAAAGGATGACTACATATCACTACATATCCCTGGCACTGTTACTTACTTAGACCTCAGTGTATACCTAGTTACATATATCCATTAGGTGTTAGGTTACTTCTGTTCAGTTTAGTTTAATAACAGCCAACTGCTTCCTCCCTTCCTTTACCCCCTTCCTGATCCCTGATCCCTGATCCCTGGTCCCTCCATATATCTACCTGCTCCATACCTAATCCATGCATATTCCGTACCCCCCCCCCCCCCCCAAAACCAAAGAACCAAAAAAAAATCCCCCCTCCCCCCTCTTCCTTCCCTCCAAATTACTATGAATAAAACCGAGAATCCAAACCAAACCAAGCCCAACACGTGACATCTTATCTTATTGCAATCCCCCCTTTCTTTGAATTATCTTCTTGATTTCACTTTTTTTTCTATGATTGGATTTGGTGAACCTTTCTTTTCCTTTCCTTTCATTCCTTTCCTTTCATTCCTTTTCATTATCATCATCATCATCACCTCGTCTCTAGCTATTTTCCCACGTACATTTCATGTAGACTAATGCAAGCGTGACATTTATTGTAGAAAAGCCATGCATAGACGCTGTATGTACACCTAGTAACGTACTAGGAATGTTAGACTAGAAAGATTCGGACTAGGACTAATCTGTCCAAAAAAAAGGACATGATTGGCCTCAAACGAACAACAAATGCATGTGCAAGAAAACAAATCAAATCCACAGTTATGATGGATGATATTCTTTATTTTTTAGAGGGATATTTACAATCATGGTACTAAAGACATACAATGTTTTTTTATTTCTTCATATACGGCAGAGTCGTGCGAGGGTTATACTATAGCTTCCTGCGTTTGCTGGCCGTGGGGGGATCGTCGTCTTCGGCGGCAGGCGTGCCCTCGTTACCTGCTTTGCCGCTGTCGCGCTCGACATCTCGCCATGTGCTGACGAGGCCTTGGACGGTTTGGAACATGTCTCTTGCGTCGTTGACGACGCCTTCTTCTCCAGGGTTGAACATGACGGCATTGACAAACATGCGCATCAGCTCCTTTTCCAGCTGCGCGGCGTTGACAATGGATTTGGGGGGTACGTTGTCTATTGTATAGGGAAGCTCAACGAAGCCTCCTGTAGCACCACCCGGGCTGGCCGTTGGGTCCGACGCTGCGGCAGCTGCAGCAACTTGCTTTGAGCCTGCCGCTATGGCCTTTTTGATCGAAGACAGATCCGTTGGGCGCTTGATGATATCATAGTAGCCTTCTGCGTCCTTTGCGCGAACTGCCGTGTTGAATGTGGATGCGTGCTTGTGAGAGTTGATATCGTACATCATCGGGGCCGTCATGCGCGCAAAGTTTCGCGGTGCGATGATGACTCTGGGAGGACCTGGCGTGCTAAACGACTGGTCTTCGGTCTCTTCAATCGAAGCCTCGCGCGCATTACGCTTTCGGCGGTTTGAGAGAGACGAAGCTGGAGCAGCCGCCCGACGTCGCGTCGACATGTGCGATGGCGTTTCAACAGCTGCTTCATCGTCCATGGCATCGACTGAAGTTCCCCGCTCTGATTTGATCCTGTTACCAGTCTGAGACTCATTATCTGCCGCCACTGTGTCGGTGTGGGAGATGATGGACTGGCTCCTGCTGCGATCTCGCCCAGAACCACCGGCTCGCGAAGATGCAATACTCCCAGGCCGCGTTCGTTTTGCAGGGGCCTTGCGCCGGGAGCGTCCAGACCGCGTCTCTGGCTCCAGCAGCCCTTCTTCGTCGTGGTCGTTGATTTGCCTGGCATGCTGCGGCGTTTCATCATCTGCCGTAGACTCGTGTTCTTCTTTTCCTTTGCCCCTAGCTCTTGACTTGCGCTGCTGCGACTTTGTCCTCGCAGGACTCTGTGTTGGCCGGATCAGTGGGGGCACGTCATCGAGCGGTTCCACGTCGGGGCGCGGGCTTGAAGACGTGGATTGCGATCCATTGAAACTAGATCGCTTCCAAAAACTCTTGGCTGACACGGGAGTGCCCAAGGAGCTATGCGGAGAGCGGGCAGTGACGGGCGTCGAGACTGTCTGCCTTGCCTGGTTGACCAGGGGATGGACGGGAGGGGCACCTGCTCTGGCGGTACCGGGTGTCTGGACGCTTGGGCGGGGCGGCTGGCGGTTGCTTGCGGGAGTCGACGATTGCGCATGTTGCGGCGGCACGGCTGCTTGGTGGACACGCGACGGATCCTGCGGGGCGACCTGAAAGGGCGGGAGCATGAAGCCCGCCTGAGGCGGTGGATGTGTCATTTGCGGCTGCAACGGTGGATACGGCTGGTGTGCTGCATGAGGAAACTGGGCCCTTTGCTGTCCGGGGTGCAAACCTGGGGAATGGGGACCTGGAGGCTGTTGCAGCGGGAACTGCTGGTGCGGCGAGTGGAATTGCGCATGCGTTCCGGGTGGCCCGTACTGAGGCACGCCATTGCCGCCAAAGTTGTGCACTGGTTGGGGCTGATAGTGCGACCCTGGCGAGCCTACTGCTGGCGATGGAGGCTGTGAGGGGTGGCCGACGCCGTGGTGGGGAGCGGCTTGCGGTGTCTGGCCCGGAGGGAAGGGGGGCATGTTTGGATACGGAAGAGGGCCATTGTAGGCTGGGTGAGGCTGGGCTTGCTGTTGTGAGAGTGGAGGAGGGGGCGTGGGGTGTGCATGGGGAGTTGAAGGCGTGCGTCGAGCATCTACAGAGGGCTGCTTGGTCGACTGAGACGGCGAGGGCTGGCCATTCGGGGCAGGCAGCGGGCGCGGCGACTCGGGCTGGGTCGCGTCTGGCGACGGGGCGACTCCAGGAGCGGGCCGGGCGCCATGCTGGACAGGCTGTGGGCTGGGGCTCGGCTGCAGCGGTTTCTGAGCGACATGGGGCGACTTGCGAGGCAGCGTAGGGCTGCGCAGCGTGGGCGTGCGGCGGCTGGCCCTCTCGCGCAGCTGGTCGTCCCACTCGCCGCGGTCGATGCTCTTGAGCTCGCGCTGCAGGCGCTCGTAGCGGTCCTCCTCGGCCCTGATCTGCTCGGCAATCTCGTAGCGGTACGAGGCATACAGCTTGGTGACGAGCTTGGGGATCAGGTGCTGGTGCTGCAGCGACTCCTGGACGGTGGGCAGGCTGGGGCTCTGGCGCTTCCGCTTGGGGGGGTGGGAGCCGTCGGCGGCGAGGCCATCGGGGTCGGCGGGCTGGTCGCGGTCGAGCTCCCTGCGCAGGCGCTCGAGGTAAAAGTTGCGCAGGGCATCGGGGCTCAGGCGGCCGGCCTGGAAGTACTTGTGCGTGGTGATGTCGGGGTGGTGGTTGAGCAGGTCCGAGATGCGGGCAAAGACGGAGGGGCCGACGCCGTAGGCATGGAGGCACTGGAACAGCAGGAGCGACTCGAGGTTGGTGTAGGCAGAGACGCTAGTCGTCATCCCCCAGGCGTCTGCAGCGGCGCGTCGAGGGCTGTGGGCGGTTGGCGGGATGGGAGCCAGGGCGGCGGCGGCGGGCGAGCAGAGCAGCGGCGGCGGCGGCAGCGGCTACTCGAGACAGACGACGACGGGCATCGCATGCGGCGGGCGATGGGGCGATGGGCGGGCGGCGATGGGGGGGTTGAGCGATGGGGCGGGCTTGGGGTGGGTGGAGGAGCAAATTGCCGTCGCAAAATCGTCGTCGGCGTGCCTCTGCCAGCCCCAGCAACGCCTAGCAACGCCCGCCCGCCAATCAGACGCGTCCGCCCGCACAGGCCCCGGACGCGCCTGGAGTCGCGACCATGGCCGCCCAGAGCGCGCGCGAGAGAGCGAGAGAGAGGGAGGGAGAAAGAGAGCGCGCGGCGCTGAAACACGCCGCACGCCCGCGGTACCGCCCACCGTCGCCCTGTATCCATGTCTCGCCGTGTATAGCACCCAGCCGGCCTCCCATTACGTAGTGCTGCCTGCATGCATCCAGCGCCGCCAGCCTCCAGCCTCTGCCCTCCCTCGTCGGGCTCCGAGGCGGCGGCGGCGCATCACAACGATCTACACACGCCCCCCCCCCAATTAGCCTGCGTGCATGGACATCCCATCCCATCCCCTTTTCCCCCTACCCTGCCCTGCCCTACCCATCCCAACCCATCCCATCCCAACCCAACCCAACCTAACCCTCCCGGCACTGTCATCGTCGCGCGCCCTCTGTTCCAAGGGAGCCATCTTATGCCCAGCTCCCTCGTGCACCAGGCCCGCCCGAGTCGCATGAAGCTCGTCTTGTCTTGTCCTGTCCTGTTCACTCGTGTCCCATCTCATCCTGTCCCTGCCACTAGCCCATAAATATATCCCCTCGTTCCTGTCGTCGGCCCCATCCTTCTCCACGACTGCCCCCCCCGCCCGCCACGCCGCCCGCTTGTCTCCCTGCACCACCATGACCTCGTCGTACTCGACACAGCCCGCCGCCATGGACGACCCCGACCATGGCTGGAAGCCAAACAACCGCCCCCAATCGTGAGAAGCCTCCCCCGGCGCTAGCATCGTTGGCGCCTGTTCTATTCTGTTCTGACCATGCCTGCAGCACCGTAGCGCGCAACTTCATGACAGAGCTCAACAGCCTCTTCAACCTCGACGACGGTGGCGTCGAAACGCTCGACCGCACTGTCCATGAAAAGTAGGCCACCCCGCCCGCTCACCCTCGTCCCCGCCCGCTGACGCCCGCCCAGGAAGGAAGCCGTCAACTCGCAGACCAAGGAGCTCGAGGCTCTCGAGGCCAGGCTGCGCGCCGCCGAAGAGCGCCTCAACCAGGCAAAGAACCACTCGCCCCCGGCCAAGAGGGACCACGGCAACACTACCAAGACCACCAACCAAGACGAGGCACGGCTACAAGGCGCCGCCAGCCCGCTCGCGCAAAAGACGCCCAGTATGCCAGGTGCGCTCCCACAGACAGCAACCCCTTCGTCAACCACCAGCGCTGACTATGTCCTGGTAGAGAGGCCCTCGTCCTCTGCCCAAGCCGAGGCCGCATAGCCCCATGTCATTGATGATAATACCACGATACCCAGGCACTGCGTCCTCCCTCATCACTCTCTGGCCGCGGCACGCCCATGGCGTGCATCTTGGACAGAGGCATACTTTTTTATAATCACTCAAGACATTTTCTCTTCTGCTCAGGCGCCTACTTGTTCGTTTTCTTCTCGCGCCGTGGGCGCGCTTTCGATAGAGGCTGCGGCCCTCCGTGGATTATCTAGCTGGAAAATGCTATATACAGTCCATTTTGGCTCCTGTTCTGATCGCTCTTGTCGTGTGGCTCTCTGTTTGTGGTGGTGGTGGTGGTGGTCGTCGTCGTCGTCGTCGTCCCCACGGCCCGCTAAATGCGTGGTGGTGGTAGTAGTAGTGGTCGTGGTCGCGCGCAGGGTGCACGGGCCCGCTCGTCGTACCTGTCATCTTAGGAGAGGCTCCGACAATCTCCGACTCATAACCTTTGCCATGGCCGCCGCCGCTTGGGAGATTATGGCCGACGCTCCACACGCCGCCGCGCTCGTCGAAGCTTTCGATAGACTGGTCGACGAGGGCGTCATTGTCTACGGCCCGCACCAAACCATACGAGTCGACGCCAACGGCTACCCGGTACGCACCGCATTTCTCTCCCTCGTCCTCGGTCCCCCCGCCAAGCCTTGCGCTCATGACTCTTGACAGGTCGAATTCCGCATCTGTCCAACGCTAGCCACAAAGCCCCATACCGTCGGGGCAACAAACCACGCCTTTAATCACTCGCGGAAATGGGGGCCCGGCAGCGACATGTACTGTCCCGACGAGCGACTCATCATTACCCAGCTCAATCAGACGCACGACCTGGCGCTTAACCTCTTCTGCGTCGACCGGCCACAGCTGCTCATGCTAACGCTCGACTCGTACAAGCGCCAGCACGAGGCCTTGGACACGGATGACTTGACTGTCATGCTGCAAGTGCTGCGCCAGTTCCCCGGCATGTACGTCATTTTCAACTGTGGAGAAAAGGGTGGCTGTAGCAGGGTGCACAAGCACCTCCAAGCGCTGAATGGCCCGCCCTATGCCTTTGAATATCTCCTGTCAGCCGTCAGCGACAAGCACAAAACGGTTCCTTTTCGCTACTTTGTCCATCACTTTAGCGAGGGCTTTGCAAACACTTCGGCCTCGGCCGTCTTGTCCGTCTACGCCCACCTCCTCAGACAGTGCCCGCCAGCCCTCGACGCTGGCCCAGACGAGGCACCTCCCCACAATGTTGCCATGTGGCATGACCGTCTCGTCGTCATACCACGGCGGAGTGGCAGCATAGAGGGCGCCAGTGCCAACACGGGGGGCATGCTCGGAAGTGTCTGGGTGACGGGCCAGCAGCAGGTAGACGAGTGGCTAAGAATCGGGTGTGCAAAGGTGCTGGGGGAACTGGGAGTACCTGGCTAGGACAAGAAAAAAACAATACACATCACAACAACATGTCTGCTTTTGTTTCTCGACCAGCCCAAGTTATCGCCTTCTTGGCGACCGCCTCTCGATAATGCGGTATACTCTCCTTCCCAGTTGGACCCTCGCTTCGGAGCAGCACTCAGTGTGCATTGCATCACGTCAACCAGCTAGCCATGACTACGACACCACGTACCTTGACTGCCCAGACCTGGCCTCTCCGTATCGCGTAGCCAAGACCAGCCAGTCCAGTCTCCGCGCGCGCTGAGCCCCTACCCCTGCCTAAAGCGTCAAGTGAAATACCCCCGAGCCAATCACGCCCACGGCACCCGCCTCCCATAACCAGCGCGCCAAGTGATTCCATAGATTAAACGTCCATCTACGCCGCGTGCCTCTATTCCGACCTCCTTTGAATGTCCATCTCCCGCGCGCTCCGTCCCAGTTGGACGCTTGTTTCCTGGCCCAGCAGGTCCCTGCTAAGAGTCTGGGGTAGCTACCTGCCTGTTTCATCATTTCACGTGGAAATGGACAGGCTGTCGGCCATGCTACTCGATGGGAAGGTGGGATAAACCATGTAGTCGCCGTCAAGCATAAAGAGGAGCCCTTTCCACCTGCTTCATACACCACTCCACTCGCCTCCGCTGGCCTGCATTCTTCATCATGAAGGCTACCATTCTTACCTCGGCGCTTCTCCTCTCCTCGACTGCCCTGGGCACCGTTGTCCCCAGGGCTGGCAAGAAGGTCGACTACAATGGCTTCAAGGTCTTGCGCGTAACTGCCACGGACAATGTCAAGGACCAGGTTGAGAGTCTGTCGGCCCATGTTCTCAACCCTGGCAAGTCGGCCGAGATGGATGTAGTCGTTGCGCCTGAAAACGTCGAGGCCTTGACTGCATTGGTTGCCGAGAGCAAGGTGCTCAACAACGATGTTGGTGCTGCTCTCAAGGAAGAAGGCGAGATGGGTGTTTATGCTGGTTTGTGGCCTGGTCACTACACTTGGTATCATACTAACAGCAACTAGTCCCCAGCGAGTCATGGTTCACAGCATACCACCCATATGCCGACCACATTCAGTTCCTGCGCGACCTGCAGGCCGGCTTCACTGGCCAGTCTGAGATTGTCAATGTTGGAACTTCTGTCCAAGGCCGAGCTCTGACGGGTATCCACATCTGGGGTAGCGGCGGCAAGGGCTCCAAGCCTGCCGTTATTATCCATGGAAACGTGCACGCACGAGAGTGGATTACCTCGATGACTACCGAGTAAGTGACATGAATCCAGCTAGCACCGAAACAAGCTAACACGCCACAGGTACTTTGCATGGCAACTCCTGACAAAGTACTCGTCGGACTCGAGCATCAAGGCGCTCGTCGACAAGTTTGACTTTTACATTACCCCCATTGTCAACCCCGATGGCTTCGTCTACTCGCAGACCACCGACCGTCTCTGGCGCAAGAATCGCCAGACAGTCAGCGGCAACTCGTGTGTCGGCCGCGACATCAACCGTAGGAAAAAGATGAACCAAACTACATGACCAAGTCAACTAACATATGCCCCAGGCAACTGGCCCTACAAGTGGGAAGTCACCGGCGGCGCCTCCACCAACCCCTGCGCCGAAACCTACAAGGGCCTTGCCCCCGGCGACGCTCCCGAGCTTCAAGGCGTAAAAGCCCAAGTCGACGCTCTCAAAGCATCGCGCGGCATCCGTCTTTACCTCGATGTGCAGTACGTCCCCTCCTTTTTCCCCTTTCCCCTATTTCCCTCTTACTAAGCCTCCCCACCCCAGCTCCTACGGCCAATACATTCTCTGGCCCTACGGCTACGACTGCAGTCTGCGCGCCGAAAACGACGCTCAGCACCGCAGCATCGCCACGCGCGCCGCCTCGGCCATCCGCGCCGTCTCCGGTACCGCATACACCATTGGCCCCAGCTGCGCTACCCTCTACGCCACTACGGGCTCCTCAACTGATTACACCGACGTCACGGGTAATGCTACCTACTCGTACACGTACGAACTTAGGGACAAAGGTACTTATGGATTTACCCTGCCGGCTGCCCAGATTCGACCTACGGCTGTGGAGACGTGGGCTGGTGTCGTGAGTATGCTGCAGGATGCTTAGGTGCTGTTGTGATGATGATGATGATGATGATGATGATGATGATGATGATGATGATGATGAAAATCAGGATGGGTTTTTGACGATGATGATGGCTATGATAACGATGACGATGGGATTCTTGTGTATACCTTTTTTCAGTGTTTTTGAGTGTTTTTGTTTTTTATCAGACTAGCATACCTATGTGTAGGGTGTGTAATACAAATCTTTATTTTTTCTATGACGACTTTTTTCATTCCATACATATATACATACATACCTACCTATATACAACTTTGCCCTTTTATTGCACACATGCACATACCTAAATATACACATAGACCCATGCCTCCACACCACCTCACTTTTCTCTTTCCTCTTTCCTCTTTCTACATGTATGTATATACACACCCAAGAGTTAACAATCCAACAAGACATCTCCTGTGTAACAATAATAATAATAATAATAATAATAATAATGTGCGTGCAGTATGCGTTGTGCAAGCAACTAAATAGCTGATATGCTTATAAGCTGCATTTTTACTAACTCGCTGATTTACTAACTGGTTTATCGACTTGTTGGCTGGCTGGCTGGCTTAAGTATGTATGTATGTGTGTATGTATATATGTATGTGTGTGTGTGTATAGATAAAGCAGGATTTACAATGTTTTCTGTATGAACCTTGGTTGGTTGGTTAGAGGATACTTGGGTAATGCATGTTGCGGGGCTGGGGAGAAAAGGGGGAGAAAAGGGGAAAAAGAGGGAGAGGAGGAAGTATGTATAGTAAACATTTCTTTCTTCTTCTATTCTTTACTAGTCACAATACTAACCTTTTTTCTTCTTCTTGTATAAACGCAATGATTACTTGCTTCATGTAACATTTACCCAGTTTCTTTCTAGGTCATCATGTATTATTCTTCTTCTTCTTCTTCTTTTACGTTTCTGGTCCGCAAATCTTCTACTTTCCTCCTCTATTTCGGTCTTGGAAAAAATTTTCTCCTACTATGAAGGAAGGATGTGGAAATGGGCAACGGGGGACATTATTACTTGTCGCTTGTTACGTAGCGTTCATGGACATGATTATCAGAGATTCTTGCATGTGGAATGAATACACAAGTGTCTTGTCACATCCCCGCAAAAAAGAGAGAGAAAAGAGAGAAGAGAACAATAGTAACATAACTACCATTCAAACCATCTATATCCCTACGCCCACGAAAAATGCTCAGAATGCAAATACACACCAACGGTACCCACAGCACCCCCCAAAATACGCAGGTTCTCCCCCGCAACTGCATTGCGGATATCATTCTGCATGGTGGCCGGCCCACACACATATACATTGAGGATTTCCTGTGCATCTGCTGCTTTGGCGGCTTCTTCGCGTACAAGCACGGGTAGTGCTGGGCGGCCTGTGTACTCTTTGCTTGTGGTATTGGCAGCGGGACTTGCGCCTCTGGTTTCGAGTTCCTTGTCGCTGGCTGTGGAGGAGGATTCTGCGCCGACGGGGCGCGTTGCTGGTTCTGCTCCGGTTTTCTCGGGGAAGTCGGGTGGTGGTGCTGTTGTTTCGGATGTGGTGCCGGAGCCAGTAAGGTAGACTTGGATTTCGATTGCGGAGGCATGTGCAGTTGGGAAGCGGGCGAGGAGGCGCTGGACGGCTTGCTCGAACCATAGTCGGCTTCTCGCGTCGCGCGTTACGAGGACCATGCGTAGAGATGTGTATTTTGAGCCTGGAGAAGAAGACGTTGGGTGGCTGTTGGCTTCGTCCTTGCCCAGCTCCTCGTCGTGGAAGCTCGACGTCGAACGCAAAAAGTGTTCCAGAAACGGTAGACACCAGCCTGCGCCCGACCCGCCAGCGATAACGAGAAGCCGGTCTGCAGTCCGCAGCTTGAGCGAACTCGCGCCGCCGTACGGCCCGTCTACGATGACGGGAATCGTACCGTCGGGCTTGGTGAGCGCGTGCTGATACAGCTTCTGCGTGAAGCCTGCTTGGTGGCGGATATAAAACACCAGTTCAGCAGCATCGCCCGGCCGGCTAGGCGGTAGCGAGCAAATGGTAAACGGGTGAGCGGAGAGAGCATCGAGGAAACCGAAGCCGGTGAAGCGCAGGAAGCAGTGTTGGCCCGGTGACCAATATTCGCATCGTGCCGGGATACTGATTCTGGTGAAACCGTTGCCCTCTACTGATACTCGCGCTTGCTGTGTCCCCTTGTACTCGAAGACGGTGCGTAGCACGGGAAAAACAAAGCACGGGACGTAGACGGCGGCCGTGGCGACGAAATAGTGCCAGCTGGTTAGCGTGTGGTCGCAGTGCCAGAAGAAAGTCAGTATGAAGATTACCACGGCGAAGAAGTGGGTTGCTTTGAAGAACTCGTATCCAAAGTTTCTACTGCCGCGTTAGCTGCATGTCGCTGTATGACTCGGGGTTACTAACCGGATGGTGCTGTGCGACATAAAGGTAAGCCAGGCTTGAAAGACGATTGCTACGATTCCTGTCCAGTAGAATAGCAGGTTGTTGGTAAAGTGGTGTTCCATGTCGTGCCAGTGGACGTGGTACACGATGAAGGGGAACGTGTGTAGGAGAGCCAGGACGAAGAATGCGTATGAGATCCATCGGTGGAACACTTGGAGCCGTTCATACGACACTCCGGTGAGCAGTGTGATCCAGTTTGTTTTGCTCGCAGTAGCACTGCTTTCCGTTAGCACGAGCTTCAACACACCATAGCGGCCATCACACGCACAAGATAAACGGCATACAGCCTAGCGCCAGCCATCCCGAGCGCGTGGCCAACGGCGGAGAATTGCCAAACTTTTTGCTAGCCCAGTAGTACGGCTGCGGTGCTAGATCCATGCCTGTACCCAGCATCAGCCCGAATCCTCACAACAAATATCGCACACACGGGAGACGTACAAAAGAAGAATATCGTTCCTGCGGCCCCGAGTAGCAGCACGCCGACGGGAGCAGAGTTCCACTGCAACCGTCCGACGTGGAACCCGCGATACGACAAGTACCGTGACACGGCCAGACCTTTCCGCCAGACGGACTTGCGCTGCGCTTTTTTGTGTCGCAGAAACAGCGACGAGAAGATGTTTGCAATGATGAAAATTCCAATCGCGCACATGAAAAAGGCGACAGTCGGCAGTGCAAACACATGGTCTGCAATGTACCTGGCGAACCCATCAGCATCGTCCCAAGGCAGAGAGAAAGAGAATCCACATACCAAAAGTGCCAGCGCTTTCTATACCACGCGCACTCCTCTGCTGTCTTTGTGCCACACGTGGACATGCGCATGCCCGTAAGCACCACGGGCGACGAAAGCCATGCTGCACTCATGGCGCGGTAAATGGATTATCTCGCACGCAGGAAACCAGTCCAACGAAGCCTTGAACCGCGGAGCCAGACTGACTGACTGGTACGAGGGCAATAAAACAACAAGGGAGGGAGAGGGAAAAAAAAGCGAGTTTCCAACCTCACAGCTCAACCATTCCAAACCGAATAAGTTGCACACACACACACACACCCTAGCATATGTACTTAGGTCAGTACTGTAAGTAGAACAGAAAGACATGCAACCCCCCAGTAAGCCACCAAAAACAACTACCCACACACACACACACCAACCCAACTACCATGTCATATCACGCCGGCCGCGCGCCCTTGTCTCCCCGGGTCATGATATCTAGCTCAATCTCTCGCCTACACCAGCCTAAACCCCTCGGCCCAAACCCCATGTCGCGCTTCCCCCTTCCCATCCACGCACGCACCCCCCAAAAAAGCTTGCGAAAAAGCTTAGCTTTGAAACCGGCGACCCGGGAATACCGGGTCTAGTGTCCCTCTCTATTTTTTTTGAATACCCCCCCCCCTCCGGAAGTGAGTTGCGCGCGCGGGGGTTGGGGGGAAGAGCCAATAGGCGGTGCGCGGCATAACCAGATTGAGCATATATGAGCAAGTTTTTTTCTGCTGGGGTCTGGACCTCACTCTACTGTATCTAGAAAGATAGAGCGAGTGAGCGAGGAACACCTGGGTTCAAGTACTAAGTAGCGCCGTTTCGGGAGGAAGCATAGGAATTGGGGTTGGGGGGGTTAAATGGGTTTTGGGGACATAGATAGGGCCGATGATTTCGGAGCTTGTTGTCTCTTTTTTTTTGTTGGTTGGTTGCTTAGTTGGTGGCTTAGTTGGTGGATAGGGTTAGTGTGTCTGTGTGAGCGTGGTACGGGGGTGTGTGCGGCGTGCGACACTTTTTTTTTTGCTGGCGGATAAGCAAGTTTTGGAACTAACCGGGGGTGCCTGTATGTAAGTATGCATGTATGTATGTATGTGTGTGTGTGTGTGGCCCGATATATACATATATTAGCGGTGGGAAGGGTAGGAATAGGTGTCCCCCTTGTACCATTGGATTTTCGATTTTTTTTTAAAAAAATCTCATTTGGATTGATCATCACTTTTACGCATACTAGGTTTTTACTGACTAGGTTGCTTAGTTGTAGGGAAACACGGCTTTCTTTTTCTTTTTTTTTGGAAAAAAAAACTTACCGGGCGGATACTGGCCTTGTCCGTTCCAAACGCGAATTCTACTACGGGAGAAGAAACCTATGGGTCGAGCAAAGGCGATAAAATTACCAGAGTAATCGCTTATACCTACCTATCCTACCGACCAACCTTCCTGTAAACATCCACCCACAAGCCCACCAAACCCACACCACACCAACCGCAAAAATGGACATGCATACCACCATGTCCATGTCACCCACCGCCACCATGAAAAACATGGCCATGCCCTCTTCAACCTCGCCCTCCATGTCCATGCTCTCCACCTCCAGCATGTCCATGCCCATGTCCAGCATGCTAATGACCTTCTTCACGTCCTCCCGCACCCCTCTCTTCTCCACATCCTGGACACCCACCACCAGCGGGCAATACGCCGGAACCTGTATTTTCCTCATTGCACTGGCAGCGGTGTTCCGTGCGCTCGTAGCGATCCGGTTTAATCTGTTTGCGGTGTTGGAGAGGGTCAAGGGGAGGAGGGGAGTTGTATCGGCAGTGGGGAATCGGGGGAGTGCGGGGTTGGAAGGGGAAGGGGGCGAGGGAAAGCAAGGGAGAAGGGGGAGGACGGCGGAATGGAGACCCTGGAGAGCGGATGAGGCGGTTTGGATTGCGAGTTTCGATGTGGTTATTGCGGGGGTGTCGTATTTACTGTAAGTATTCTTCTTCTTTTCTCTCTCTTGATTCTTTTTTTTTACGGCAAGTTGAGCGACGAGGACAAGTGTGTTAACCCAGACCAACAGCATGATAGCCGTCATGACGATGAACGTGGGATACTTCATGTCTGTTCTCGCCGGCGTTTTCCTGGGTAGTCTGGCTTTTGGCAGGTTCATGGCAAAGGCGGCGGCGCATTAAAGGAAGTGACTGTTGAACTGGGCTGGAACTAATGAGTGGGGGGCGTTTAAATGCGGAAATCAGTGTTCTATACTGTTGGTCACAATGGAATGGAATAACTATAGTAATATAAACAGAAGAAAGATTGATCTTCGCAGGAATTTGGAATGAGTTCAGCAGTGCCATATTGATAAAGACGTGGACGAACTATATTGTTATACGCATTCAAGTTGGGCTGCATAACGGACGATCCGAGTCTCCTTGCGCGAAACCACTCTATTCAAAGCTTGGTTATTAGCTTCATGTGCTTGTCCAGCATACAATATAAAACAAGACAAGGGTATTTCGGTCGTGCCGCCGTCGGACATACTGCATACACATATGCGATACGAAAAAAATGGACTTATTTTCTGGCCAATGACAACGCCCAAAATTCCTGGTATCATAAAGTCCATCAAACCCCCAACCCTTGGGCACTCGGCACTCGGCACGGCCGCAATACAGGAACAAATGGAGTCGCTCTACGCTCTCGTGTGTATAAAGATAGGTACACACAACATCTACCCATGCACTCACGCAACAGTAACACCCTTCCTCGTCCTGAGCGCAATCTTGGCCATATTGCGAAGATCCCAACCGTCCTTTACGTTTTTCGAATCGGGAATGTGTTCTCCAGAGTTGATGACGTGGACCTTCATTTTGGGGTGAAACTTTAGGCCAGTCAAGAGCTTTGGTGTTACGAGAAAGTATTGGCTTGTACGCTCTTGACACGCAATGTCCACCATGCGCTCGTGCACCATGCGTTCGTTGCGCGGGTCCATGCCCTGATTGATCTCGTCAACAACGCGGAACGGTGATTGAGCAAGATCTTGCAGAGCCATGAGGTAGAAGATGGTCGACACAGCGCGCTCACCGCCTGACTGTCGATGGGAATTCAGGACACTGAGTGGCTCATTTTCGCTATTGAGGTCAGTCAGGTTATGTGAAATGCCATAGAATAACGTACCGGAAGCGGACAGAAATCTGGATAGACCAGTTGTCAAAGTCTTCCTCGTCCTTGTTCACAGCAACCTCGCCAGCACACCCAATCTGCTGAAAGTTATGTGCAAAGGCATCGCTGATCTTTTTTATTAGCACGTCGAGTTGAGGTTCCCACTGCTCGCGAATCTCCGTAATCTTCTCCCTGGTCTCTTCGAGACCAGCTGTGTACTGCTCTAGCTTCTCCCGTGTCCTGTTGATGTCTTCCTCGCGCTTCTCATAAGCCCTGATAGCGCCAGGATTGCCTTCGGCCATCATCTCCAGCCGTGCAGCGACGGCCTGAATCTCCTGCTCGAGGTGGTCAAACGAAGGAAGCTGGCGATACTCCAACACAATCTGCATTTCCTCTTCAGTCAAGTTGTCAATGTCTTGCTGGGTAGCTACCGTCTTCTTCATGTACTCGTCGCGGAGACGCTTGATGCGAGCTGTGAGTTCCTGGACCTCGGCCTCTTTGGCCTGCTGCCTTTGGATCATGGTACTGTTTTCATGCCTCAACGCATTGAGCTCGGACTTGGCTTCAATGAATCGAATCTCGGCCTCAATGAGCGACTCATGAAACGTGCGCATTTGTGATACGGTTTTCTTTGTATGTCAGCAAAGTGTGATTGCCATGTCAGTTGTTACTCACGGCGTAGTCCAGAGTCAAGTCGGCCACGCGTAATGCCGTTTCACGAGCTTCTGCTTTGATCCCGCGGATGCGGTCATTTGTTTCTGCATTTTGCTGATAGTAGTCATCCAACATACTCTGCTTAGAAGCTTGGTCTTGTCAGCACACATCCTATTAGTTTACTGAAGAAACCTACCAATCTTGTCGGGCAGGGCCTGCCACTCGGCGAGGGCCTTTCTCGTACGGTCTTGTTCTGCTTGTATCTCGTCCTGGTATAATATCAGCAACAAGAATTGGTACATGGCCAAAGAACAATACCTTTGCCTCCTTGAGTCCCTGCATCTCCTCCTTCAGATTCCTAATTTCGGTTGTGACGGATTTATGGTTGTCTTGTAGCTCTTCTTTTTCTCGCACCAGCTGCGTCATCCTCACTTCAAGCGCCCGCAACTCCTCTGTGTTGGCTGGTTGACCGGTAAACCATTGGGCAGGTCTAAGTTTGATGACAGACGTTGAAGAGGCGTTGTACTCTCTGCGCGTGACAATGCGATACGTGTCGGTGCCACTTACCCAGCTGCGGATAGGACTGTTTGAGACGGCAGCGTGCTGCTCGTCTGAAATCGGGGTCGGAGCGTAGGCGATTTGATGCAGGCGGTTGTTGTCGCAAAGCATGGCTAAAACAGGCGCAGGTCCTTGAATATACTCTAGCATGTAACCTTGGAATCCATATCTGACCAAGTCTGCTGCTGCAACGGGTGGTCTGTATGCATCAAGAGGCTTGGGAGACGTTCGAAGGTGAACATCATGGAGTCCCTGGCCTCCATTAGCCGGCTTACTCAAAAGACGGGTCGATAGCAACTTTTGGTCCTCGCTATCAGTGCAAGTGATTGCAAGGACATCTCCTCGTCTCAGCTGACCTTCCAGGGCCTGGGCGTATCTAGCATCTGGAATAGAGCA
The DNA here is from genome assembly GCF_000359705.1 of Exserohilum turcica Et28A. Taxonomy (NCBI): domain Eukaryota; kingdom Fungi; phylum Ascomycota; class Dothideomycetes; order Pleosporales; family Pleosporaceae; genus Exserohilum; species Exserohilum turcicum. The sequence continues at coordinate 228,153 of NW_007359915.1, read as the reverse complement.
TTCCAGGATTGGCGGACCAAGGACTTGGCCTCTGAGATTCAGCGTGTGCTTGTTATCTTGGATCCATTTCCATGCTCTTGCTGTTTCCGAAGACAGTCTTTGCAGCAGACTTGCCTGCTGACCGCTTTGAGTGTTGAGCTGCTCTTGCTGTGCCTTGAGTCTTGCACTCTCTTGTGCGATGCCGTGAGCGCGTTCGTGGAAGTCTTTTACAAAACTCTGCTTTTCAGTAATTGTGTTGCCGACAGAGGAAAGCTGAGCTCGGATTTCAGTCTTGCGTTTCTCATACGCAGCGGCGTCGTACTGTACAGGCTCATTCTGTCGCCGTTGCTCGAGCCTATTGATATCGGCAGCCACCCGGACAATGTCTTTTTCGCGAGTCTTCTTGGAATGCAGCTCGGCCTTGATCTGGTCGGTAAAGTCGTTTGCCTTGGTCCTGTCTGCTTCAATCTTTTTGCTGAGCCTGTCGGCTTGTGCCTTGATCATGTCGACGCGGTTCTTGCGCAACTTGACAACCTGCTCAACCTGGTCACGATACACTTCCACTTCTGAGAGGACCCTACGCGCTGGTTCCATGGCTTCCTTGATCTGGTCGAGCTCTAAACTGGCCAGCCTCTTGTCTTCTTTGAGCTGTGTGATATCGGATTTGAGCAGTTTGATCTCAATCATTGGCCTGACCTTCTTGAGACAGTTTGATTTGCGCAGCAAGCCTTCACGCTGATGAAAGCGCTCCACGTCGTCTCTGGTTGCATTTTGCTGTTTCTCCAGTTTTTCCAAATGGTTGCGCTCATTCACCTCCTTGGTCTGGAAGTTTCGTTCCTCGGCGCGTAGGTCCTTGAGTTGATCGTGCCACTCAACCATGTGCGGGGGCGCCGCGGCACGTTGAGTTTCTCGTAAACGTTCCACATCACTCATCTTGGCAAACTCGACGACGCGGTCTTGGGGCAAGAATTGACAGAGATTATCAATCTGGATCGAGAACTGCTTGGCCATGGTTGTGACGGCGACCTGTGTGACACGCTTGCCGTCCAGAAAGTATACGGATTTGTTGTCTTCCTTGCGAATGGTACGTTGCACGATGCGATTTGGACCGTTGCCTGGGCCTGTGGCGAGCTCGATTTCGATGACGGCTTCCGTAGCACCATGCTTGACAAAAGCACCCAGATCTTTCGCTCTTCCCAGATGCTCACTGCCCCATCCAAGCCCCAGACATATTGCGCAGACCAGCGTACTCTTTCCTGTGCCATTTGGGCCAATGACCATGTTCAGGCTGGGGCCCAAATGAAACTCGGCGGCCGTGTATGTGACAAAATTCTTGAGTTTCACCCTCACGAGGGAGCCTGGCTGGAAATCGTCTTCGGCATATGCGCTTGCATCGTCGTTTTGTACGTATGAGTGGCCGTTGCTGCGGACAGGACTGTCGGACGCGTTCCGGTCATGTCGGGCGCGTTTACTGCCTGATGCTGATGAGTCGTCGGACTGCTCGTCGGAAGCCTCGCTGACAGCTAGCGAAGGGCGCTTCCGCCTTCTTTGAACTAGGCCCGGCATTGTCGCAGTGTATACGTGTGGGCGGGTTGTCTTGTCGAGCACAATGTCTTGAGAGAGGGGGTGGATGACGATTAGCGTGGGCGCTTCACGTCTGTGCGCGGAATCGCGAGGCGCTGTCAGGTGACGGCGTGTTCGACTCGACACAGGATGAACCTTGTCTCGTGTGGCCAGCAGCGTGTCCAAATTCAGACAGTGCAAACTGTACTCATGATATTCGTGTATCCATTGTCTACTAATACACGATCCTCCGAAAGCATGCCGCGCAATTGCCCGCCAAAAGGAATATGCGGGTCCCAGACCAAACGCCGAATTTGATGGAGACTGTGATGGCCAAGTCATGAAAGCGTTCCTTTTATCCATTCGCCTCATTACTCGTCCCAAAACGACGACTGCCACATGCTTCAAACGAATCGCATAAACTAACAAAACCGCAAATGCACAGATGCAGCCAGTGCTATCGCGTGCTGGGCGAGGACCATGCCTCTAGAAAATGGTGCCAAAATTCTCGTCGACCATGGGAAGCGGCTTTCTGGGGCTTGCCGGCTTACCATTCTCTTCGGTGGGCTTCTTGTGGCGGAAGGTGACTGCACTCGTGTTAGCACAACGAACAGCCGGTGCTTGGGCCAGTACTTACATCCAACAAAGAGACCTTTGCTCATTTGGACATTGCGATCCTGCATAGCCTCCAACGCAGCCTGCTTCTCGTGCACCTCCTTGTACTTGGCCATGTCGGCTTCGTTGCCAAAGTCGTCAAAGTACCCGGCGTCAGTCTCGCTGTCCAGTTCTGGCACGAATGGTGCCTTTTGCTCCCTCAACTTGGTCCAATCCACTTCAGCAAAATACTGATGAGCGTGAATCTCGGTGATGTTGCGGAAGCGGGAAGTCTTGGAGGCCACAAGACGCACGATAAGGTCCCATGTGCGCTTGGAGAGAAAGTACGAGGGGTCTTCGTAGACGGGCTTCCGCAAGACCTTCTTCCACTGCTTCAAGTTCTGCCATGTCTCGTCGACCGTGGCGCCAGCAAAGGGCGGGTATCCAGCCAGCGCTTCGAACAGCATGCACCCCAAGCTCCAGTAGTCCACTGTGAAGTCGTACTCCTCCCCCTTGAGTACTTCAGGGGCCATGTAATCCGGACTGCCCACAATGCTCTTTGCGTAGTTGACATCTCGCTCACGAAGGGAGCGGTAGTTTTCTCGTCGCTGCGCTGCAGATCGCTCTTCGATTGGTCGGCCGAATGGCGAGACGACATCGCTGACCGACTCGAGCTTTATCCGCATCGATTCGATCTTGGAGGGGGCAAGTATACCAGCAGCCAGACCAAAGTCGGTCAATTTGACGTGTCCGGTGCTGTCGATCAAGAAGTTCTCGGGCTTCAAGTCTCGATGGATGTAGCCCAATTGATGCAGTGAGTCGATACATGTAAACATCTCCGCAATATAGAAGCGCGCATGTCGGTTGTGCAGAACGCCAGTGTTGTTGAGTAGGGTGCGAAAGTCACCTCCTGGAACATATTCCTGACACATATCAGTTTATGGCCATGATTCTTTGGCTCTGTAACTTACCATGGCAAGGTAGATGCTCTTGTCGTCTTGGAAGGCGTAGAGCAAGCGTACAAGCCACTCGCTCTTAGCCGTGGTCAGAATATCGCGCTCTGTCAGGACATGGCGGACCTCATCCAGCTTGAACAACAGCTTCTTGCTCATGACCTTCAAGGCGCAAACTTCGCGCGTGTCCTTTTTCTGGGCCAAGTACACCTGTCCATAGCCACCCTGACCAACCTGGGTGAGGATCTGGAAGTCGCCCTGTCTTAGCCGCGTGCGCCGCTTGCGCAGGTTGGCACGCTCGCGGCCGAGGTATTGTGTGAGAGCAGTGTTGTAGTCGTCGTCGGGCGTCTCGGGCGGAGGAGGGTTCTGGGCCTTGAACTGCGAGAGGCGGGTCTGGCGGGTGTGTACGTAGGTGAGGAGGTCGTAGTAGTAGTCGAGGAAATCTACGAGGCTCGTTAGTCATGTGTTGTTGGCTGGCAGGCAGGATACAAAACATACACAGTTGCGTGACATTGGCAAGGCGCTTGACTGCGGGCTTCCTCGCCTTCTCCAGGTCCTCTGCCGAAAGGCGCTGTGGACCGTTCAGGTAGCGTGTCGACTGCTCCGTGTCGCGCGTCCGGTAGGGCTCCTTGCGCGACTGCGCGGCGTGTGTCATGTGGCTGTTGTCCTTTTGTACCGCGGGGCGCCCGCCCGGCGGTGCGTTCTCCTGGTTCGACCTGCGTGTGGGCGAGCCCGATGTGACCGTGGTGGAGTCTGGCCCCGCGTACTCTGCATCGTCGGCGGCGCCCAGCTTCAGCTTGTTGGGCAACGTCGGCGACGCTGGCTTGGAGCGCGGCGAGCCCATGGTGGGCAGGAGGCGCATGGCATTCTCGAAGACATGGGGCAGGTCGAATGCGCCCGGCGGCTGGTGGTGTTTGCTTGGGCTGCCCTGGGGCGTCTGCTGCGGGCTGATGAAGGCCTCGGCGGGCGTGCCTGGGCGGTCCATACTGTTGCCACGGGTGTGGAGGAGCGGCGGCGGGACGGGCAGTGGGAACTTGTCCCTGTTGTGGTGGTCGACCATGGTCGTGGTCGTCTAACTCGATTGCGACGGAGAAGGGGCGATTGCGGGCAGCAACAGCAGCAGCAACAGCAGCAGCAGCAACAGCCGTCGCTACACAAGACAAGGAGGGGCGGGCCAGCGGCGAGAGAACTGGGCCGGCGCAGACAATCGCCTGTCTATATACGCGGGCCTGGGACCTTGCAAAACCTGCGACAAACAATCCGGCTTGCCTGCCCTCAGCTTCTTGTTGATGGTGGGGTGCGTGTTTGGGGCTAAGTGTGCTCCGGGCAACGATGAATTCCAGGCTCCCTGGCAGGTGGGACCCCATCTCCGATCGCCATCAAGGTTTACCATTGCCATTTTTAGTATCCGCCTGTCGTGGTACCGTCTTGATGGCGCGTTGAGTATTATGTACGGATCCATTCTAAGTACTGCCCCAGATATCCAAAATCACCCACATTGAGACTCCGTCTTCCCGGAAAAACACCATACCCCGCCCGCAGAAACGCCGTACATGGGGGGGGGGGGTCTGGACAGACTTTCCACGCCAAAAAATGATATCATAGCTCCAGCTCTCCCGCCCGCCGTGCCACCGCCAGACGTCGAGGCAATATATGCAGTGCCCTTTGTCTTGCCTTGCTTATTCCCTGCCCCTCGTCTGCCCCCCCAAAGACATTGTCGTCGCCCAGTGAGCCCTTTACAGATTGTGAAAGTCACGTGGTATTCCATTAATTAGTAGTTGCTCGCGCGCCAGCAGATCCACAAAGGCTTGACCGTTGCGAGGAAACGTGTGCATCATGGCCTGCAGATGCCGTGGTGTCTCAATGAGCTGCTTTCGACACATGGGACATGTGACTTTGTTTTTGTGGGTTCTGCACGTATCGAACTAGTTCATGTTCAGCAAAGCAGCCTCATGACTTTTGGCAGTCGTCAAGAAAAAAAAAACTCACCCATTGGAAGATGCAGAACTCGCCAAACAAGTGTCCGCACGAAAGCACGATTGCATTCTCCTCGTCTTCTGTAGGCGAGACATGCGAGGCCGAATAATCCTTCTGGCAGATATCACACGCCTTGGACGCATCCTCGGGCAGCTCGCTTGGCAGACGCCGCACGAGGCCATCTTTAAGTTCCTGGATCTGTCGTGGCGTGGCAATGTTGGGATCAATATGCGGGCGGTACCCCGCAAATCGAGGCCGCACTTCTCTTGGTCGGTGCCTCATGCGACTCGGGGGTGGCGCTCTGGCGGCCGCCTCTTCTGCGTCAGACGACGTGCTCGAAGGCGAAAGATCTACAGAGTACCTTTCGAAATTGCGGCGGTTCGAGGTCCGCGGAGAGATGCTGCGATCTGAACGGCGACTGTGGTCTCCAGGCGACATCCACGGACGGTATCCTGAGGCAGGGCGGGTTTGATCGTTCGGCTGACGGTGTTCGTGGGGCTGCAGTCTAGTGCTCTGTAGCCGCTCCCCGGGCGCTGAATCTCGAGTGCTTTGGTGGGGGGTGCGCATGCCTCCCGCGTGAGAGTTGCGTGCGAGCCCCTCGACAACATTCCTCTGGTCGTAGCGGCGGCGGGCAAACGACGGCCCAGGCGCATTCAGGGCCGCTGTCGACTGGTAGTGCTGGGCTGACGTTCCTGGCGTGGGAATGGGCTGGAAGCCTTGCATTGTGTTACTAGTGTTTGAGAAGGGCTGGTCTGGATGCAGATGTTCAGGGCCGTTCCAGAAAGCTGGCGGTGGCCTTGGAGGACCGGTAAATTGATATGAGAACATGTGCGGGTGGTAGTAGGGATAACGAGTGCCCGCGGGCGGGTAGGGCGAGCGATCCTGTAGCTGGGTGCTACCTGGGCCATCGGGTACGCTGCGATTCTGCGAGATTGGGTGGCTGTTCATGGGCAGATATAGGCTTCCATATAGAGGCGGCAGCTGTTGTTGGAAGGGTGCATGTGCAGACAGAAGCGGGGCAGCCAGCTCTGCAGCTTGGTGTCCGGAGCCAGTGGTGAGATGAGCCCATGAAGCCGCACCGTAGTCGGGTTCGGCCATTCGAGCTCTTGTTTGGAGGGTCAACGGGGGGAGGCCGGTCCTGGGTAAGCCGCAGTGGACGCTGTGTCAACGAGTGGTAAGCGGGCAGGCTGGGGGCTGAGTGAGCGCGCAAGTCGGGATTATTAAACAAAGACGGTGGAGCAGACAGAGGCGGTTTCTGTGCCGTGGGTTGAGGCAGTCGAGGAGTCGAGGAGTATAGAGCAGAAGGATCGAACAGCGTCATGGAAGCCTTATCTGCGGCTTAGCAAGTGCGTGCGGCCTAGGCTGGTGCCGATGGAGCACGAATTGAATGGGCTCAAAGGGTGAAGCACGCTTGGAGGACTCAGCGCCCGGGCTGCGAGACGGCAATAGCCAGGTCAGCGATAAGAGGCGGACGGGACTGTTTGTCGAAGCTGGAGACGGGCCTGTGAATGGAGATGAGGGGTCATTAGCTCAATGTCACGTTGACACGCTCCAAGGCGAGCGCTGGCATGGACCGCAAGAATGGTGGAGACGAGATCAGGTGCCCTTTGCAGACTTGACTCGCTTGCATTAATCTAATCATCAGTCGTCGGAAGCCGGAAGGCGCAGGGCTCCAAGACCCGGGCGTCACGCTGCGACCGAAGAGTTACTCAAAGTATTACTGCGAGCGTGTGTCTTGGCGGGCCTGTACTGGACATGTCCGGCGCGCAGCACAGGCGGGCGTGCATGGCCAGGGCCAGGAGCGTATTGCCCGCCCCAACTAAGTACTCAGACACATGCTGAGCGGAACCGAGCACGACATGGCCGACGGGCGTTTAGCGGCAAAAGGACCATGGGCGCGAGAAAGCTGTGTTTCACTCAACAGGGTATGCCCGATCATGCCGAAGTTTGATCGGTGGCTACGCGCGCTTTCCACTAGGGCGGCCGATGCAAGTGCAAGTGCAAGTGCAGGTGCAGGCAGAGCCACATGTGGGCAGCGTGGCGGCCAGCCTGGCAGCAGCCGCTGGCGGAGTCGTTTACTGAGCGAGGGCGAGGTGAGACAGTAGGAAATAGAGAGCGCGCGCCGGCGGGCCTGGGACGACTGGCGGCAACAGTGGCTGGGCTGGGCCGGGCGGGGAGACTGCGAATCGCCGCGGGAAAGTCGAACGCTTGACGTTGCATGCGGAAGAAGTCAGGCTCGGGCTAATGCTGCGAATTTGGCGCCGGCTCTGGAGCCCCAGACGGCGGCGACGACGACGGGCAGCTCCACGGGCAGGGCAAGCGACGTGGCGGGCGTGTGGGTGTGGGTGTGGGTAATCCATCCTTCGACGGTGAATTTCGAACAGGAGCAAGGACCGTCGCTCGTCTCGCCACGCCGCTCGAAGGAAAGAAGGCGCTGCATCGCGGATTGCGCCTGTGGCTTGGCACGGCGCCCGTCACGTGACCGGGAGCCCCCGGGTGCGCGCGGGGGAAGGATCGGGGGCGGCGGCGTGTGCCTGAGCCTGTGAGGTCAGAGCTCCGCCGCCTGCGCGACCACGGCCATTTTGTCGCGAGCAGGCGAGCAGCCGTCTCTCCATCGTCTCCTGCCGGGCGCCTGGCATCCATTGAGCTCCCCCGCCATCTCCACCCCCTCAATTGCACCCCCGCCGTCTGCTGCGACATGTTCCGAAGCGCGACCAAGCTCCGCGCGGCCGAGGCCGGAGCCCTACGCTCGCTGGCACATGCGAAGGCCACCAGCCCCTCCTTCTCGTGCTGTGCCCGCATCTCTCGCCCCCTCTCCACCACCAGAGCCTCGCCCCTGACGTCGCAGAGCCTCTTCCAGCGCCGCCAGTTCAGCGCCACCACCGCCACCATGGCCAACACCAGAACCGAGAGCGATGCCTTTGGCGAGATCCAGGTCCCCGCCGACAAGTACTGGGGCGCCCAGACAGAGCGCTCGCTCGAGAACTTCCGCATCAACCAGCCCCAGGACCGCATGCCCCCGCCCATTGTGCGCGCCTTTGGCATCCTCAAGGGCGCCGCTGCCACGGTCAACATGAAGTTTGGGCTGGGTATGGCGCAGTCTTCCCACGACCGCCACGCTGCCATGCTAACGCTACACAGACCCCAAGCTCGGAAAGGCCATCCAGCAGGCCGCCGACGAGGTGGCCTCGCTCAAGCTCATCGACCACTTCCCCCTCGTCGTCTGGCAGACTGGCTCCGGCACCCAGTCCAACATGAACGCAAACGAAGTCATCTCGAACCGTGCCATTGAGATTCTCGGCGGCACAATGGGCACCAAGAAGCCAGTCCACCCCAACGACCACGTCAACATGTCTGCCTCGTCCAACGACACCTTCCCCACCGTCATGCACATTGCCGCCGTCCTCGACTTTGAGGAGTCGCTCATCCCCGCCCTCGCCAGCCTGCGCGACGCATTGAAGAAGAAGGCCGACCAGTGGGAATCCCTCATCAAGATCGGAAGGACACATCTGCAGGACGCGACACCTCTGACGCTGGGTCAGGAGTTCTCGGGCTACGTCCAGCAATTGGACTTTGGCATTGAGCGCATAAAGTCATGCCTGCCGCGCCTCAAGATGCTGGCGCAGGGAGGAACCGCTGTTGGCACCGGAATCAACACCTTCAAGGGATTCGCCGAGGACATTGCCTCGGAGGTCAGCAAGATGACTGGCAAGGACTTTGTCACCGCACCCAACAAGTTCGAGGCTCTCGCTGCCCACGATGCCATTGTCGAGGCCCACGGCCAGCTCAACACCCTCGCCACTTCCCTCTTCAAGATTGCCCAAGACATCCGCTTCCTCGGCTCTGGTCCCCGCTGCGGTCTCGGTGAGCTCAAGCTGCCCGAGAACGAGCCTGGCTCCTCCATCATGCCCGGAAAGGTCAACCCCACCCAGTGCGAGTCCCTGACCATGGTCTGCGCCCAAGTCTTTGGTAACCAGGCCGCCACTACCTTTGCTGGATCCCAGGGTAACTTTGAGCTCAACGTCTTCAAGCCCGTCATGATCCGCAACCTGCTGCACAGCTCGCGCCTGCTCGCGGACGGCATGAGGAGCTTCGAGAAGAACCTTGTTGCTGGTCTGGAGGCCGACGAGAAGCGCATCAGCTCCATCATGAATGAGAGGTAAATTAACCTACCACTTCTATTCACCCATAATACTAACCAAATGCAGTCTTATGCTCGTTACCTGCCTCAACCCTGTCATTGGCTACGACGCTGCTAGCAAGACCGCCAAACATGCTCACAAGAACAACCTAACCCTCAAGGAGGCTGCCTTGAAGCTCGAGGTCATTAGCGAGGCTGACTTTGACAAGTACGTTCGACCGGAACTCATGATCAACCCGTCCGAGTACAAGCCCAAGAACTAGAGTCATTGTGAGGATGGCTTGGTAAGTTATAAAAACAAAATTCTATGCTGAATCCCTTCTCAAATGAATAAAAATCACATTGCAATGTCATTCCCATTGATTGTTGTCGGAGGTTGTGTCTCCTAGTAACGATAGTTCGGGTGATTTTCTTTGGACCACTAGAGCAGCTCAACTACGTACGAGATGACCCTACTGGCTAGGCTCAATGTAGAAAGGTATAGAACAAGAGACATTGTACCAAATGCGCTTGGTAAGCTGTTGTCAGAGCCTGCTTTTCTCACTGTCTTTTCTCGCCGGACATGCACTGAGTAGTACGAGATACCGAGCTTGCCTGATGCGCTGCATGCATCCTGCGGAGAGAAGACCACCCGACCATTGAATTGCGAAGACAAAAGTATGATATGAGCGAGGCTTGATCGAGAAAATGGTGGTGACTATGGATAAGAATTGTGGCTAACATACAGATGCGCGGATGTTTGTTATAATGTTCATGCAAGTCGGCGCAACTTTGAGGCGTTCCCTGGAGCAACATCTCGGCCGTAAGGCACCTCGGATGACGTTGAGCCCTTCATCCTCACTGAAACCGCGCCAGACCGCAGGTGAGACTACGGCCGAGTACTGTTCACGTACATCATGTTTCGTTTGGCGATAACATCTACAGTAGCGTGTGAAATGAAGTATATCAATGGCTTCGTCGGGCGGTTTTGGCCATGGCCAGCACCAGCGCCTCTACACCAGCATTGCAAATAACTAGAGCACTCACGCTACTATCACAATACCACTCGTTATACAGCCACTTGAAGAATACTTTAGAAAATGGTCAACGCTCATTTCAACCCTGAAAGAGACATCCCAGACCAATCTGGACGAGTCTTCTTTATCACGGGTGGTATGTGGCATGCTTTCAACGGACTCGTACAACCACTGACTGCTCGTACAGGTACCACCGGTCTGGGAGCTTCATCAATCTCCTTCATCGCTTCCCACAACCCAGCGCATATCTTCTTCAGTGGTCGCAGCCATGCTCGTGCCGATGAGCTAATCTCCAAGGTTTCGCAAACAGCACCTTCTACAAGGTTGACATTTATTCAATGCGATCTTGCGGATCTTGCCTCTGTCGAAGCAGCCGCCAAGCGGTTCTTATCCATGTCCAGTCGCCTCGACGTTCTCATGTGCAACGCGGGTATCATGGCCACGCCAGCCGCGCTGAGCAAAGACGGTTACGAACTGCAATTCGCCACCAACCACCTCAGCCACGCCCTCCTGATCAAGCTCCTCATGCCCGTCCTACTGGAAACTGCAAAGCAGCCCGAATCAGATGTCCGCATCATCAATCTCTCGTCTGTTGCATATAGGCACTCTACGCCCTCTTCCGGTATCGAGTTCTCGAAGCTCAAGACCAGAAACGCAAACTACGGTTCATTATTCAACCCCAACAAATGGGTATGTTACGCACAGTCGAAGCTCTCCAATCTACTATACCCTGTAGAGCTCGCCACTCATTTCCCCAACATCATGTCTGTCGCGGTCCACCCGGGTTTCATCAGAACAGACCTTCATGCGAATGAGAATTTCTTTGATCGAAAAATCGTCAATATGATCTCTGGTGGGAATTGGTTGGATGCGAACGAAGGGGCATACAACCAGACTTGGGCCGCTACTACAGATAGGCAGAACTTGGTCAATGGTGCCTACTATGAGCCGTTTGGCGTGGAAACGACACCAACTTCGAAACAAGGGCAGGACCGCGAATTGGCAAAAAAAAACTGTGGGAGTGGACTGAGCAAGAGCTAAAGGACCGGGTCTAGGGAAATGGGCACGTGGCTAGCGCATCGGGTTGCAGCCTGACGTATCGATTGATAGAAGACGGACTTAATACTTTTAGAATTAGCATGGCGTCCCGGCATCGAATTCGCTCCATCAACTTGGCGCTTACAACCTCCAAGGCAGCCCCTACCACTTCTCTCCCTCGACTGAACACGTCTTATTTTCGGCGGCCTACGGAAACCAAGCACCGAAGCATCTTGGAGTCGGTCCACGCGACCCTGACCCAGGCTTGGACGTACGAAGTCTTGTCTGCAGTCTGATGGGAGTGATATATATGGACCTGTCTCTCCCGCCTTTTAGGTAGTTGTGGCATCACATTGCACAATACATTTGTTCCCCCACACATGTTCTCCGCTGGTTGGTGCTACCGCGCTCGCTAGCTTGTCTCTTCCTTTGGGCCAAAAGGAACTAACCACCTACGCCGCCATATCCAAGTGCCTGGTAAACCGGGTTACTCCACAACCCCATGGGGCACCGTCCCACGCACCGGTGAAAGACTGTCGCTGTCACCATCGCCGTCGCCGTTGTATCTATTCGCCCCCCAGTCTATAGACGGCCGTCAACAGCACATGACACCAGGAACAAGCCGCGGCTTTCTCTCAAGCCTGTAGTTTTCACAACCTCCGACACCATAGCATGAGACCGGACATGGCCCCGCCGCGTGTTTGCCGCCCGGGTGATAGGCAGTCTGCCCCTGTTTTCCATGACGCACAACTGACTAGTATTACAGACGATTGCCAAGTTCCCCCGGACCACCCTGTCAGACACCAAGAAGGGCCCCAAGCTATTTGCGCGGCGAAGGGCAGCCAAGACATTTATTGTCCAGCGGACTAGCTTGGCCGACGGCCTTATTGGCTCAATTGACGGTGGAACAACTTCAGAGCCACCTTCCCTCAGTCATGGCCTCGACACGAAGGCACGCTATCCTTGTGCCTCGCAGCGTTGGTTCTCCAAACATACCAAACCAAGCTGCGGCGCGGCTGAGAAACCACGCACCGTCAAGACGCTTAGGTTCCCCCCTCCCCATCCGTGCAACAACACCACTACCCAGTCGGTCCTACTCCCCCGCAAACCCACCAGCACAAGATCTTGGGGCTGATCTCGGCCTACTTGGCCTAGATCCTAGTGCAACGCTGGATTGGGGTATTGTGCTACCAAGTCGTCTGACATGGCGCAAAACCAAGAAGTTTGTTGGCTTGCCAAAGGGCTTGTCGCAGAGACAAGCCCGCCGGTACGTTTAGTACTCGTCCTCGGCGTTTCAATTGGTTCCGGTCACGAAAAAAAACTCAATGGAAAAAAAGGATTGCCTACGGTATAGCCCAGTTGGGAAGTCTCATGGTGCCGTGAGCGGGTTACCTTTCCGGGGGGGAAGGGACACGGCGTACTTCATCGCGACGTCAGGTGGGGGGGGGGGGGATATGGGGGACAGGATGAATGAAAGACCTTTTTTTGGAGTCCTTTCACACCACCCAACAAACTGGATGCTGGATCAAGAGAACTAGGCCCATTTGCGTTGCAACTCCAACAGCAAGTGAAGTGTGTTTTTCGGCAAACATGCAAACAGTGTTAGTGCGCGGAGCGCCGCCACTGCACCGGATTACAGGCCCTGTTATTGAAAGTCGAACCCTGGCTGTTGGATGCGGAGAAGTGACCGGCAGTGCCCAGCTTCTAAGGCAAGAAATGTCCTTGCGACCTCCGCACGGCATGGATGTGGATGCGTGCTTGCGACCACGAGATTCGCTATTCACATCCAATTACCATGCCGGGCGCCTCAGGCTCTTGCCTTCAGAGGCTCCACTTCCCTCCCCTCCCTCCCCCCCCTTCGGAGCCCCATGTCTATAGCCCCCCTAGATATATTCCAGTTCGGTGAGAAGGAGGCGTGCTTGGGATGGCTTGGAACACATGCACGCGCGGATAGACACCGGGACACCGTTCGTGTGTTTTCGGAAGACGCCAGCTACAGGTTCATCTGGAGGGGGGGAGCCCCTCAACCCCCCCACACACGGAGAGGTAGAAGGAGTGTGTGTATAAAGGGAATGTCGATGTCCGCCGGATTGTGTGTTTCCCCCTCCAGATCATTCAGCTTGGTTCTCTGGGTGGTTCAGCGTTTACTTTTTTTTCACCCATATTGGTTTTTTGGGCCTTGAACTATATATCCCCCTCGCTCTCCCCCTCCAAGATATTCAGCTGCAAGGACCGCCACCATGCAGGACTCCAAGAAAGACCATACCATCATGCTGGAACACGCTCACACGCGGGACGACGAGCTCATCAAGCCCATCCCGCAGGTAACCAAGGTGGACTATTCAGGGGCCCACGAGAAGACAGACCCGCGGGAAATCGCGCTCGTCAGGAAGCTGGATAAATGGATCATGCCTATGCTGTGGTCCATGTACTGGCTCAACTACCTTGGTACGACAAGCCTCTTCCCTCTTATACGGATTCAGATTCACTGACAGAATGCCTCTAGACCGCAATGCTATTGCCCTAGCCCGTCTCGACGACCTGGAAAAAGACTTGAATCTCAGCAGCACGCAGTACCAAACATGCGTCAGCATCCTCTTTGTAGGCTACCTTCTCGGCCAGATCCCCAGCAACATGTTTCTGAACCGCACGCGGCCCTCGCGCTACATGGGCATCTGCATGGCGCTCTGGGCCGTCGTCTCGTCTCTCACGGCGCTCTCCAAAGACTTCACCGGCCTGCTCCTCACCCGCTTCTTCCTCGGCATCACCGAAGCGCCGTACTACCCTGGAGCCGTGTATCTGCTCTCCATGTTCTACAAGCGCAAAGAGGTCGCCACGCGCATCGCCATCCTGTACACAGGCAACATTCTCGCAACCGCATTCGCCGGCCTCATTGCAGCGGGAATCTTCCACGGGCTCAGCGACGTCGGCGGCATCAGCGGCTGGAAATGGCTGTTTATCCTGCAGGGCGCAGTCACTTTTGTCATTGCCATTGCCGGGTTTTTCCTCCTCCCGGATTTCCCGCATAACACGTGGTGGCTCACGCAGGACGAGCGCGAGCTGGCGACCAACCGCATGGCCATGGAAACGGTGGGAAATAAAGGCGAGACGTCTGTGTGGGCGGGCTTCCGCCAGGCGGGAAAGGATCCCATGGTGTGGATTTTCGCCGTCATGGCTCATATGCATTTGGCTGCTAACGGTATGTTCTCTCCTTCTGATATCTCCTCCCCCCCTCCCCCCCTTCTCTTTTCTTCCCCAGCAGAACAAGCCCCTAACAATCACAGGCTTCAAAAACTTCTTCCCAACCGTCGTCCAAACCCTCGGTTTCTCCCAAACCATCACCCTGGTCCTAACCTGCCCGCCGTACCTCATCGCCGGCGCCGTCACCATCCTGGTGTCATGGTCATCCGGCAAGTTCAACGAGCGCACATGGCACATTACCATTTCCAAGGCAGTAGCGACCTTTGGGTTTGGGCTTGCGTGCGCCGATCTAGGCGTTGCAGGGCGCTATGTGGCCATGGTGATTTTCACCATAGGCACGTATGGCGTCAACTCGCTTATCCTGGGCTGGTGCGGATCCACGTGTGGACAGACGCCCGAGAAGAAGGCGGTTGCGATTGGCATTGTGACAACGGTTATGAATGCGTCGTTTATTTGGTGCGTTGTTTTGCCCCCCCTAATTCCCCCCTCTCCTACTTCTTCTTGTCGTGTGACTTGAGTGCATGTATGTATGAATGAATGAATCCAGAAACTAACAAAGTAAAACAGGACACCCTATCTCTGGCCCAAATCCGACGCACCCAGATACGTCATTGCACTGAGTTCTTCAGCTGCCTTTTCCGTCATGACGGCGCTGCTTGCGTGGGTAGCCAAGATAATGTTTCTGCGCAAGAACAAGCAGATTCTGGAGCGCGAAAGCGAGGCTCAGAATTTCTATGTTTATTAGTTTGAAAACAAAAAAAGAAAAGTCTTGAAGGCTTGGTTTGTTGTTGTTGTTGTTGTTGCTGCTTTTTTTTAGAGGGGGGGGGGAGGGTTTTGTTGCTGAGATTACGGGAATGGTGGTGGTGGTTGGGGTGTGATGGTATGCCGCTGAGTCATGGTAGATGGGCTGGATGGAGGACAGGAAGGGTATATCTGCTATGAATACATGAATGAATGAATGAATGAGCTTACGAACTGATCCGATATGCCTACCCACAACCTAAACAATGAACACAGAGTGATATTACACCAACCAATCAATCAACCATCCTCTCCATGCATCCAACTACACTAACCACACTACCCGTTCCCCTCGCCTCAACCTTCCCAACACAGCGATGCGCGCTAAACCACATCCAGCCTAGATACCGAACACCTGTTTGGTGCGTGGCCCGCCATTTTTCATTCTAGGCAGCCATTTTGCAGCAGACACGGACTAGACTTTGCGTGTTTAATAATGTGCCGTCTTTTTTTGTGGATGGGCGAATCATGGGCCAGAGGTTTGATGTGGTCAGCTGGAAAGGGGGGAGTGGCGGGTTAGGTGGAGTTATGGTGAGGTATATAAGGGACGGCTGAAGGACGGCGGGTGTGTGGCGAGTGATGAAGAAAACGCAGCTTTTTTGTTCATTGGTTTTTCGTTATTGCAATCGTTGCATTCGTTCATTCATTGTTTTGTTTATTTGTTGTTTAGTAGTAGTTATCGGAGGAGTAAGAGGGTTCGGGGATTTCTTGAACAGGGGTTTGCGGATTGGTGGAGAGTGAGGTGTAAGAAGAAGAAGCAGCAGCAGAAGAAGAAGAATCAACTAACCAGAAGTCTTTTCTTCTCCAAACAGCGGATATGGAATGAGTGGGAGAGGAAGAAAAGAACAACAAACGTGTTGTGCTGAGCCATGAGATATTAGAAACAAGAGAAGGAAAAAGAGGAAAAAAGGAAAAAGAGGAAGAAAAACGCCGGGGCTATGCTTTTTGGAATGTCCTCGGTATGCCATTCTGGGGACAGTCGCTGGATGGAGATGAATGAGTAATGAAGAAATCGGTGTGAAAAAACAGGCTCCAGACAAAGAGGGAGCAGAAGAGGCGGATCAGGACTGACGCGGGATGGGTTGCCGAGTCATCCTAACATGTTGTGTACGATGTGGCCTCCCCCCACGCTCCCTCCTCGCTCCAGCAGTCTCGGTAAAGTTGCCCGGTGGATGTGTCAAATTGTGGTTACCGGCCTTTAGCTCCTTGAGGTCCTCGGCATCGATCAAGCGCCTCTGCCACAGGTATTCGAAAAGAGCAAAGTCGGGTCGACTTGTGCGCAGCGTTTGTCCGTACATGACGTGTTCGGATGCCACATGGTGCATGCGTGCTGCCCACGCTACATGGCCGCCGCCTTCGCACGTGTGGGCTGTCCAATCGCACAAGGGGCACTGGACCGTCAGAGGCGGCTCCTCACCACGGAAATGCGACAGGCAATGGCGCTCCCACTCTTCCTGGTTGGGCGAGACGTAGGCGCAGTCGAGGAACCAAAAGGCACACTCGTAGACGGGTGTTCTGGCCTGTGCGTGGGGTATCTCGAGGATGCCCTCGTGGCCCTCGTCCAGCAGCGGGAAGCCGGCCAGATGACCGGCGAGGCCGGTGCTGATGCTCGTCTCGGTCGGGGTGGCTTCGGTGCAGCACGAGTGCAGAGAGGGCGGGCTATGGGTCGAGGCATTGGACTGGTGGACCAGAGCGGGCGCCATGGACGACGTGCTCTTTACAGTTTCGGATTCCAGGACCAGACTCGCCGTGTCTGCGTCCCCGATGCTGTGCAGGAATTGCTCGCCAATGTGTACCAGCCGAGCCGACAAGTCTGGGGGCTGCTGGACCCAGTCATGGAGCGTGGGCGTGACACCGCGATCGCGCTGTCGCAGGGCTGCCAGAGACATGTCGGGCGGGGTTGAGTGCTGTGGCGCATGCAGCATCAGCCTCAGGCAACCAGAAAAGAGGATGGATCTTGCAGCCCTGCCAGCAGGTGTGCTGGAGGCATGGCAAGGCGAATCAGGACTCACTGGGTGTGGACGAGGCTGCGGGGCCACAGAGTCGAGGATGGAGGTGCTAGTGCTAGCAGGATGGAGGGCAGGTAGGGCTTAGCGTGGCTGTGACGTTTGTGACGTGAGCGCTGTCTGTGTCTGTCGACGTCGGCTCAACTCACTCGACACAATCTCCGGTCAAGGACGGATCGCTGGGCTGTTCATGTTTTTTATCGTCTGCGCCTCGAGCCATGCAGGCCGACTGGAGAGGGCCGCTGAGATGCGGCTCTGCGGGAATTACGGTGTCGTCGTCCACTCACGCCGCCGACAGCTTGCATACCATGTCGTCCACCATCAACACCACTCGCTCGCCCAAAGCGTATCAACGGCGCCACGCCTATGCTCGACCACCCACCTTGCCGTCGCGAAGCCAGGCTGATTGGGCCGGCAACGTGCAGATGACGGCTTTCGGCAGAGGTGGGGTGACGCCCTCAGGACAAGATGCACGCGAACACCTTTCCCCACGGCCTCGCCGACCGCCATTCCACGCCTGAAGTCGCTCTGCTGCTATAGCCGTGTGTCGGTGTGCCACGACGGGTTACCGGTGAAGGATGGCCATGGTCGTTATCTTGGCCCACGCAAAGCTTCCACGTCTACACGTCGTTCGCATTCGCCCACCCATATCCAGAGGAAAAGCTTGGCTGGCCTGCCCCCCAGACCCCCGCGACCAAGTGGGCACCGACGGCATCCACCTGAGGCTATGGCGAGGCGTGCAATGGCTGCCATTGCGTGGATACTTGCGTCACTGCCATGGCCACGCTCCCACTAGCCAAACCCTACGGAGTCGTTTTCGCAGAAACATTGGGGCGATGCCGGCAATACCACGGCCGGCCATGTCCCTGCTTGGGCGTGCACACCATGGCGCCTCACCCACGCTCGCCACGACGACAAGCACACGCACAAGCATGAGGGCCGCCGCATGTCCTCTTGCGGGCTTGGGGTTTCGGGGCGGTTGGGCACATGGCAAGATGCAGAAACGAATCGCCATGGTGGAGACGAGGGCAGCGTTGCGGGCGGCGCTTGGCAGGCTGATGTCGCGTTTCACGGCAAGCGATCCCTGCTGCTTCGAGCATGCTGCGACCGTAGTTCAGCACAGCGCCGCCATCCATTGCCATGTGCATGCACAGTCTTTGCCCATGGCGGCGGCGGCTCGCGACATGGCCCGGTGTCTCTGATGGCGCTGGGCGCTGCTCCCTCGGCCACGCACACTGGCTCCAGCTGCACGCCGCGATCCGTCATACGGCCCCGGCCCCGGCCATTAGCACCACAGCGCTATCGTCTCAGACCCTCGTGTCCGAACCTCTTGCTGTCACGCTGCGACTTAGCACTGCCAGAAAACTGGAGATCCGCCTTGTCTTGCTGCCGCAGGAGCCCCCAGCCCCATTCATGCGCATGGGCGCTTTTCCACAGCCCGTCGCAGCGCGTGCAGAACCCGGCAAGGCGTCTCCCTCACCCTGACGACCCGACCTCCCGCCCAGCCAACGCGACCATTGCTGCTGCCGTAATCCTCGCCCGCTCGCTCTGCAAGACCAAGATCTGCAATCCTCCCATGCCCGTCCTCCTCGACACCAAGACCTGAAATATCGATCGACCAGCCGGCTGCCCGCGGGTTTGGGCGACATGCTCGCTCTCTCCTCGCTCGCCAGCCTCCCGCCACTGCTCTTCAGCGCCCTCATCGCACACGCACACGCTTCCCACGATGGCGTCATTGGCGACAACAAGAGGCCTTCGCGGCCCACGTACGCGACCGCCCTGACCGGCGGCGAGGGCTGCGACCTGACCGAGATTGACGACGTACGCGACGGGTTCTCCGAGATGACCTCGCTGTTTGCCGCCGCCACGCCCTTTGACCTGACGTCGCAGCCCGCGAGGGAGCTGTTCGGCCCATCCATCGCCGCAAACTACTCGGACATGATTGCCAAGAGCCTGCAGCGCGCAGCAAACTACGGCGTGGTCAACGGAGAAGCGGGGGCCGTGAATGCAAACATCCACATACGCTGCGATGACCCCATGGACCTCTGCGACAAGGGCAACAGGCGCGAGGGCAAGCACGCCGCCTACAACATTGGCAACGAGCCGCACATCAACTTTTGCCCCGACTATTTTGCCATGGACTCGCTCCAAACGCGCGTCGACGTCAAGTCCAACGACCAAATCCAAAAGGACCGCCTCATGGAATACTACAACCGCGCCTCGCTCTGGGCACGCATGGTCATGCACTTTTCCGACATTGGCACCGCCATTGTCCAGCGACCCAGGCCCGCGCCTCCAAACTCTACCTCAGAATGGCTCATCGACGCTTACGAAGGCCCAATGAACACGTCTGTGCTTGCTGGCGTGCTCAACGAACAAGGCGATGGCCCAATCGACCGCCAAACCCTCAAGTACGCCTACGGCGCCACGCGTGCCAAACTGCTCGCCTCGCTGTCCACGCAAATGCCTTACGACGCTGCCAACAATGCAGAAAACTATGCCCTGTACGCCCTGTCAAAATACATTATCAAAACCAAGGGCTTCTACCCTGCCGTCCCAATCATGGACTTTCCCAACGAAGCAAGCGTGCTTACGAATGAAAATCTGCAGGACGGAGAACGATGCAAGTACGCCTTCTTTGACATGCTAGATGTAGTGTAAGTGTGCTCTTTTGATGGACATTGGTCTGTCGCCGATGTGTCCAATAAGGCTAACGCATACTAGTGCTAGACCGGCGGATATGGAATCCAAGGGTGCGCCCCTCCCTTCTGCGGCATCATCTGTCCATGCGCCCTTGTCATCTGCGATGATGGGTGTTGCTGGCGTGGTCATGATGTACGCCTTCGTAGCCTCGTCGATTGGATGAATGCCTTGAAATTTGTGGAAACGTACAACCGTTTCGACGATGATATTTCAAGTTGAAGTGCGGATGGATTCGTAGCAGCATGCATGGGTCTGAGAGCTTTATTTGCCTCACCTACATGTTGTAAGAGGAAAAGATTGACAGACCTTACATACCGTTGGTGATTTTGATCACCTGATGCGAATCCGCCGTGGGTACACAAGCATCAACCGCGTATCTCACGTGTGTGAATACACCGGACCCTCTCCACTGGTATTCTCCTGGGACGGTCTTCTCGCCAAAATTTCAACCAAACGAGCACAAACAACTTGTGCCTGGAGATACCGAAGCACACGCCACCATCTTGTAATGGTCGTGTGAAGCCTGGACCGTACGCACACGCAAGCAGCCGAATGCTAGAAGAACATTTCGAACTACAGAGTGTTTGGTACCATATATGCTTGATTTCGGTCCGGGCAGTTCTACGGTAGGACGTAGATTCTAATCGTGACAGGGCGTTGAAGGTTGGGTGCCTGATTGGCTGAAAGTCAAAGAGAGAAATAGGATAGAGTAGATAGATGCCTTTTCCGTCCATGGTCTGGTTCAGCCTGGTCGATCGAATGGCGATAATAATAATAATAGTAGTAAACGAGGTAAACGAAGAGGTTTGGTCCGAGAGTTGTTCTGCTGTAATGTGTTTCCGTAATATGTGTTTCCCCCGTTTAAGCAATGTTACTTGGCCTGGTCTTTTGCTCTTCATGTTCTGGCCGTGATGAGAAGGACTCTTTCGAGTTCTCGTCCGTAGTAGCACTCGCGGGTATGAACAGCCACTGCAGTTCCTAATCCCGCTTCTCTTTTAGTCCCGAGTATTTCTCACGCCCAAGTTGCATACTACCTTCACACTTTCGATGAGACTAGCTCAATCCCGTGACCTGCAATCCAAGCCAAAATATCTTTTCCAACCAAAGTCCAGCAACCCATCCAACACTCAATCTCAGCTTCACCTCGCCCTCTGCCTCCCCTGCTGCACCCACGTTTTCCCTACCATCGCACCCCCCTTCTTCTTCTTCTTCTTCGCAACACCCGCTTCCCCCCTCGCATCCATCTTCCTCGCAGCCCCAAACCCAGACGCAGAACTAGATCCAGCCCCATACTGCCCCCTCGCCCCCCTCACAAGCGCCTCAACTACACTCCCCACCTCGCCCCTCACAACCTCAAACCGCGCCGCAACCAACGGCGCCAAAACATGCATTCTCAGACTCCCTTTTAAATCCTCATTCGCAATCCCAATCTTCCCAATCCCCAGTCCCTCCTCCTTCTTCTTCGTCTTCATCTCCCCCACAAAACACCCTCCCTCATCGTACCCCCTCGCCGCCAACTCCTCACGCATCGCATGCCGCACACGGCGCCGCGCCCACGCCCGCACACAGCTCGATTTATTCAGATCCGCCCCCGTCGTCACGTGCCACCAGAGTCCGCGGCGCGGCCGCGAGGCTTGCCGGCGTCGCTGCGTTTCGTGCAGTGGGTGTGACGGGTCGGATAGCACGTGGTTGGTGATGAGGCTTTGGTAGGTGGGTGAGAAGGTTGGTTTGATGGTTGTGAGGAGAGTGGGGTGAGGGAGGCGGAGGGGGGGCTTCATTTTTTCTTTTGTTGTTGTTGTTTGGATTGGGCTGGTTGGCTGGCTGGCTGGCTGTTTCTTGTCTTCTTTCGAGTATCGTATTTTCTGATTCTTCTCTTTTTGGCGTGCTTCTTTCTTTTTTTTGGGGGGGGGGGGGGTGGTTGCTAATATTCCTTTCTTTTTCCCGCGTTCGATTTATCTTTTTTGCCGTCTGGATATTCCCTTATCCTTTTGCTTTTTGAAACTTCTTCTTGTTTTTTTTGGGGGGGGGGGGCTGATGGGGAAGATGCATAAACTGTGTTTTGATGGCAATGTTTCTCGCTTTCCGGTCACGTTCGATTGTGAACACACAAGTACATGTTGTTATGCACGGTGACGTTGTTGCATTAGCGGCGGGGAGGAGAGAAAATGGGGAGTCCCAGTCAGGCCAGTTCAGTTAGTCACAAGGAAAAAATGGGCGAGGTTCTACCTCTCTCACTCACCCTCTCTCGAGTGAGCGCCCAACGCTAGTCTCAATGCAGGCCTAGTGTAAGGCATTTTTAGCGCACAGTTTGGTGTGTGTCAGGGCTGCAGTTGTGCCTTGCCCACAGACAGAGATTAGAAAGGCGCTGGTGGTGGTGACACAAACAACCCCGGGTCCCGCCACTAATCGCCCATTACCCTACATAAGAACTTGGGCGGCTCCCCCTGCCCTTTCTTGCCTCGAAAGCTCTCCCACACCACCACCTCCCCACACTTTTCTTTTACTTGCACACACACAAACAAATAAGGCCGACGCTTCGACAACTGCCAGCATGCCGAAGAACAAGGGAAAGGTATGTGGCTGTTTTTCCGTTCGCTACTGCTGCCACCGCTGCTTTGGAGGGGCAAAAAAAGGGCCTGACTCCCCGCTACGCACACACACAAAGGGCCACGACGCAGCTGGACGTGAACAAACACACGCCAGCGCCCATTTATCCACACCTCATTGCAGCCATGCAGTCCAGATTGCGCCCCTCCATCCCCAAGCGCTAGCCCATCTCCCTTTTTGTCGCAATCCAACCTGCTAACGCTCGCTCTCACTAGGGTGGTAAAAACCGACGTAGGGGCAAGAACGAAAACGACAATGAAAAGCGCGAACTCGTCTTCAAGGAGGAAGGCCAGGAATACGCCCAAGTAGTCAAGATGCTTGGAAACGGGCGTCTGGAAGCCCAGTGCTTCGACGGCGCCCGCCGCCTCGCTCACATCCGCGGCAAACTCAGGAAGAAGGTCTGGATCAACCAGGGCGATATCATTCTGCTGTCGCTGCGCGACTACCAGGACGAGAAGGGCGATGTTATTATGAAGTACTCTGGTACGTTATTTCCCTCTTTGGAGACTGCCAAGGAGATGGATGTAAAGTATTGCTGAGCTGACGACTGCGACACAGCCGACGAAGCCCGCTCATTAAAAGCCTACGGCGAACTCCCTGAAAACGCAAAGATCAACGAGACGGATACCTACGGCGACCAGGGCGACGAGGGCATCGGCTTCGAGTTCGACGAGGACCGCGACGACAGCGACTCGGATGAGGCTGAGGGTGGCAAGAAGGAGATTGACATTGACGACATCTAGACAAGTGGAAGAGAGAGGTTGGAGAGGAAAGAGGTCCGCCATGCTGTCTCGACTCTTTTTTTTTGCTTTTCCGCTTTTTGCCACGGCTGCTTTTTGCCATTTTTTTTATTTGCGGGTAGCAAAACGAGTCGGGCTGCTCAAATGCTGCTTCTTGCGAGCGGGCGGATGTGGGGTTGCTTTATATAATTGACTGCAGTAATGAAGGATTCCCGGATTTCTTCTTTCACACATGGTTCTTCTACGGCTCACCTTTGACAACTCCCATTTCTATTTACCATTTCCCGCTCAGAAGCACCGGCCGGCTTATACAACAAGCCATGTAGAAGCATCAACAACACTAACTAAACACCTGCAGCTGCACATCCTCATACACACTGCGATTCAAAAAACGATGCACCCTCCTCCCCACATCCGTCCCCACCAACCAGCAAATCTCCCTTTCAGTCATATTCGCCACCTCAGCAATGTTCTCGCTCTTAAGCATCAGCGTGGTCACCGCATTCTCATTGATGCCCGGCAGCGCCCTTAGCATATCCTGGCTCGTCTGGTTAAAACTGCGCATCTCATCTCCACTGAGACTGGGATCAAGACCGAGCTGCACAGCACGCAGGGGATCAGGCTCGTCATGTTGTTTTTTCAGCTCGGCGAAGATCTCAGCCGTCTGGTAGGGAGACGAAGACCAAATGATGCGGAGACGGGGGAACGCCAGGGTCAGCATGACGAGTTTGGCCTGGAGATCCGGGGCAGCAGCCGACGCGGCGAGGGGCGTGTTAGCGGTATTTGAGGCAGGGGCGGAGAAGTCTGTAAAGGGCTCGAGGGTAAAAGACTTGTTTTGGTCGAATTCAATGAGCAGCATGGGGTGCTTGTAGTGTTCCATCATGGCGTCGACCTGGTTGAAGAGGCGGCCGTTGGCAAAGGATTGGATCAGGTCGCGGATGGATTTGCGCTCGACGCAGATTTGCGGCGTGAGCACGTAGTCGCCGACGGTGAGCATGCAGGGGACAATGACCATGGAGCGGGCGTGGAGGAGCGAGGGGAGCGACGAGCGGAATTCTCGCACGTCGACGACTACGCGGGGGGGCTTTGTCGTGGCGGCGAGCCGGCCTCCGCCTGCTATTCGCGTGTTGATTGTGCGCAAGAAGGCTTCTTCGGGCGCGAGATTGGCCGTGGGGTTTTGGGTAAAGGCCATGTTTGCGCGCTCCTTGATCAGCCGGGTGAAGGCGTCTTTTTCACGCCGCACGGCAGAGAGATAGCGCTGCTCTTCGACGCTGCCGCCGTAGTACATGAAGAACACCTTGACTGTGCGGTCCGTGTGGGAAGACCGATACACTTCGATACGCCGGATAAAGGCAGCGTCTGGCTCGTACATGATGACGTATCTTGGTTTTGTTTCGTCGAGAATGTGCTCGTCTAGATCACCAGAGTAGGGATGGACAATGATCAGCGAGTTCATGTCAAAGAGCTCGTAGTAATCTTCCATGTTGTCAAGAGGGTCGAAACCCACTTCGCCTGGCTTTTGCGCTGCTTCAATCTCCGTGGGTTCCAGTTCAGCCATGAGACTTGCAATATGAGAATCGCGGTCTCCTGCTACACGGCCTGCGCCTGTGTCACTTCTGGAAGGACCGGCCGCTGCGTTGCCTCCGCCTCTTACGCGGCGTCGCTTGTTAGGTGGAGGCTTACCAGCAGTTTGGTGCATGCCGCTTTGAACGTTCCTGTCGGTAGTCGTGTTGATCGCTTTCTGGTTTTCCGAGAACAAAGCAGCGCTGACTTTGCTAAAGTCGCGCTTCCAGGCAAGGTAGTTGCGCAGCTTGCGTCGCATCATGAAGTTTGCCGACGGCTCATACTCGTCTTCGCCTTCGTCTTCATCACCCTCTGGCTTGACATACATGGTTTGCAGGTACTCCCTCAACTGCGAAGCTGTACCCTGGTCGCCACACATTATGAGTATGGATCCGTTCGAAGAGTCCTGCGGCGTGGGATTCAAGTATGCGTCTTGCTCAATCTCCTGCAAGATTTCTGCTAGCTGCGTCCACTTTGGGAATTCTTCTAGAACAGGCTGTAATGATTCAGGTACAGTATTTGAAGAGTTGGCTAGTTCAGCGTTGGACACCTTGCCCATATACACCCTGCGCTTAGCCGTTGTAAATATTGTATCAGCAGCATCCAGAAACAGCCATGGTGACTGGTTTTGCTTTGTTGAACCCGGCGGTGGCTGAGAAGCGGCCAGTACGGTGTCGAGATACTTGTTAAAGTTGACAGCGTCATAGGTAAGGAGTGCGTGGAGAATAGTCCGCAAGAGCGACAAGTCTCGAACAACCTGTCGCGTCTTGAACGTAGTTCGATGCCAAACCGGGTCTAGCTGCCGTCGAATGATCTGGTCAAAATTCTTGTGTAGTGCACTATCCACTGTCCAGTCTTCGACCTCCAAGCCAGGATTGGCCTTTTTGAGCTCGCTGATGCTTGCTTCCACACACGCCAAGACGGCGTTCTGTATATCCTGCATCGCTTCCGTCATGGGCACTTCCAACTCAATGACTTCGGCTTTCTTCTTTCCTTCGAGCGATTTCGCAACAGTGACGTGGAACCGCGGGTACAGCGCTGGTTTGGTCAGGAACAGGTTCTTCATCATGTTGGTGAGCGGAGAGAATCCGGTGGTGAAGGGTTCTGGTGTGTCGGAGAAGGCTTTCAAGAAGCCCACCTTGTTCTTCTGACGGTATATCCTTAGAATGAAGGCTTCCAAGGATGTTGCCACGACCCTTTCAGCATGCAAGACAACCACACCCGTCACCGTCTCTGGATTAAGCAGCCCGGACAGGAAGTCGACAATCAGGATGCGCGACGTGATACTAAATATTCCTCCCTGCGCATACATCTTCTCGCGAGTGCCGACACTCATTAGATCCGTATTGACCAGACTCAGACCGCGACATTTAGGCGCATTGCTCACGGCTGCATGCTCGGCCAGTGCCTCACCAATCCACACATTCTCGCGGTCGTCGGCCCCGACGAGCAGTATGAGATTGTTTCCAGCGGCATCGTACGAGTGGAGGAGATTGGTGACTATGCGCAAAAGGCCGAGGCCGCGGGCGAGGAGAACGAGCTCATCTTCCCCGCGCAGCTCATTGAAGATGTCTTGCTGGAACTCCTATGATGTCATGAATGTGAGTTGGTGGACATGGGCATAGAGGTGAAGATGCGGACATACCAGAGGCAAGGAGAGCTTCACGGGGGCTTGCGCATCGCTGGGCATTGGGTACTGCTTCGACTGTCGTGGTGGGGACCGAATAGGTGTTGGGTCGGCGATGCGCGTTGGAGGTTCGCGCGGGCCCCACGCCAGATCACGTGAGTGCGACATCACCTGCTCACCATACAAGTCATACTCGGCAACACGGCACCACCTTGCAGCTGCACAGACTACAGGCAGCTGAGCCAAGATGTATAGATTCGTTGCCAGGCCGGCAAATCGGGGCCCAGCATCCTACTGACACGCGGCCTCAAAGGCAGATTCATGATACATTAAAAATACAAGGGCCAAGCAGAAAATCATGTGTTACTCGGCACTTGACCGGATCTCTGCCTGTCGTCTCCTGCTCTCAGCAGCGTAGGCGTCACGCTCGTCTCTGCGTAGTTGCTGCTCCCTCTCTGACCTCTTGGCATCCAGTTCCTTTTGTGCCGTCCAGACTATCTTGGTCAGCACGATGGTCAGACACTGCTATTTGGGGAAGAACATACTGGGCTTGTCTGACCGCGAGGCCTCCTTGAGTTGGGTGACGAATGCGTCAAAGTCCTTTTGCCGTTGCTCTCTTCCCGCGAGGGCCTTTTTCTGGAGTTCAGGGCTGTAC
Source organism: Exserohilum turcica Et28A (assembly GCF_000359705.1). NCBI lineage: Eukaryota > Fungi > Ascomycota > Dothideomycetes > Pleosporales > Pleosporaceae > Exserohilum > Exserohilum turcicum. The sequence continues at coordinate 200,989 of NW_007359915.1, read as the reverse complement.
CTCTGCACGACAGGTGAGCACGCTGCCGGGCGCATGTACTTGGCAAGGTGGATATACCTGGAAGAGTTCTTCCTCTGTCGGCGTGACGTACCAGACGAGGGCCGGCCCACCTATGCAGAGAAAGGCGCCTCTGCTGAACAATTAGAGACGTGATGCTTGAGACATGGACCAGCGGCCTTCAATGCACGTACGCTGAGATGGCCTTGACGTAGGTCTGGGCGGATGGCATGATTGTGTCGTTGAGCAGCTGACTCGGTGCTGAACAGGGCCCGATGTCTGGTTGATGGTGGCTGTGGCAGAGGTGGGCAGCCTGAAAGTGGTGAGGTCGACCATGTGCATGTGCCGCGCCACTGGGCAAAGAAGCTAGCGGCTAGCGGCTCGCGGCCAGCCACAGCAGTGGCAGCGGCCTGCGCCACGTCGGCAGGTCACGTGGACGGGCAGCTGCAGACGCGGCGAACAGCTTTTCCGGAAGCCCCAGATGTGGATGTGCGCATGCGCATGCATGCCAGTGCCAGTCAATGTCAGTACCGCGATCAGCAGGGCAAGGGCAGCCGGTGCCGGTGCCTGCATAATCTGTATGATCTTCACCTGCTCTGCTACTCGCTTCGCACGCCGAGCGTCTCCTGCTCTCCTTGCCTCTTTCACCGCCCGCCGCTGAAACCCTTTTCCACCCATCTCGAGCCACCCCAGCAGCTGATGATTGCATGCAACCTCACCATGATGGCCATGGCCATGGCCATGGCCATGCCCGCGCCGCTGTCGCTGTCGCTGTCGCTGTGGATGCTCATCTAATCATACCCCGGCTGCTGCTCGTTAGCGGTAGTGATTCGTCTCTCTCCCCACGACCCCGGTCGCTTAATGAAGCGTTTCAGTGCCCCGGGCAAGCTGCAACGGCACGCTTCTTTTTCCTTTATTTCATCAATGCAAGGTTGCGCAGATGCTCCAAGGGCTCGCTGGGCAATCTTGGGTTGAAACATGGGATTCCATTTATTGGATCTGACCCCGTGTTTGAGGACCGCTGTCGCCGCCGCTACCGCAATCCCCCATTGGTGTCGACACATGCGACCATCTGTAATCCAAGCCGCTCCTGTCAACGCCTCTCATCCAACTTTTTGCCTCCTGCTGTCGTCTTCTAGACGTGCCTGTTTCCGGTGGTTGCACAACCCCTCTTTAATTTCGAGCCACCCTTGCCAGGTACCCAAATATACCCACGGATACCCACGTTCGCTAGCAACGTACGCGACAAACAGGCCGAACGAGGTCCGGCCCTCGAAAGCGCGCACAACACGCGCACTTAAGACCTGCACACCCCGCTTGTCGCACACAGCATTACCTAACCTTATAGCCCCTTGACATCCATAGACAGTGTTGGCTTGTCCTTTCCCCACCAACATCGTCGGAATGGCCTACCAGCAGCAGTACGGCAACTATCCGCAAGCACAACAACAACAACAACAACAACAACAACACTATGACCAGGGAAGGCCGCAACAAAGACCGCATCAGCAGCAGGGCTATGACAATCATTATGGCCAGCAATATGACCACCAGTACGACCACCAGTACGACCAGCAATACTACGACTACGGCTACGACCAGGGCGGCAATGAGCATTGGGACAATGGCCACTATGACCAGGGCGGATGGGGGAATGCGCAGCAACAGGGTGGCTACCAAGATATGAATGGGTACTCAAGGCAGGCCCCGCCGAATCAAGGCCGTCGCCCGCCCCCGCAAGACCAATACTACCAAGAAGACGCATATAATGACCCGTACTACCAAGAGTCACCTCCCCAGAAACAGGGAAGAGGACCGCCCCCCCAACAGCGACAAGATCCTCGAAATCGACCCGCAGGTAGGGGAAATGGGCCTCCGCTAGGCCAACAGCAAGGGCGGGGGGGACTAAGACCACCAGGTACGTTGTTGCTGTCCTTGCACAAACAATCAAGTCCACCTAGTCATGATGGAATGGCATGCTAACCTCCATACTCAGGCCTAGACCGATCTCTGCTGAATCCTCCAGCACCAAAGAGTCTGCCTCAAGACAATCCTTTCCCAACCTTCCCTTCGCAGAAGCCTAAACCCAAGCCGGCGGGCGCAAACCCCCCAATCGAGCAGGGCATGGCGCAAATGAACATCAATGACCACGGGGGACAGGCGGGGCCTAGGGGACCGCCAGGCCGGGGGCAGCCCATGCTACAGAGACCGCCGCCGAACAATCGGCAGGATTCAGGGCATTTTGAAGATCAGAATCAGCGACATCCTCGGAACCAAATGCCTCCAGGCCAACGACCGCCGCCTATGAACGTGGATAATGGTCGAGGACCGCCTCCGCATCAGACAAACAATCCAGCATCTCCTCCGGGGCGAGCCTTTGGTCCAAACACGCAGCGTTCTGCGACCATGCCTCACAACGTACCGAATGGTAACAGAGCTGGCGGGTACAATGGTCAGCAGGAGTTTGCTGAGCCTGGTGCTGGGGCAGGCAATTATGGCCCTACATCGCCGACCTACATGCCGCCCAGACCTAGTACTGCCGGGGGGCCAAGATCGAATGGGCCCTCGATGCAGCAAGGACAAAGGCCTCCAATGCCGCAAGCACCCGCGCAGCAACAGCCGCATCAAGTGCAAGCTGAGGACCCGTCAGGACTAGACAATTTGTACGATGAGTATTATAATCACGACGAACGCCGCAAGAGCGAGGTATCTGCTCTTGACATGCCTAATTTCGATGCCATACCGGAGACCAACAACAAGCATCGACGAGGCGATTCGATTGACGGTCATCTGAACTCCAATGCGCCCCAAGGTTATCCGCCGGGCGCTCCCGCAAATCCGAGGGCTGGGCCAAACGGAAACGCCCAGGGTCAAATGATGCGGAGCCGGTCGCAGCCTGATCTCAATGATCAATATGCGAACAGTGCCTACGAGACAGCTGCAGATGCACCTCCTATGCCAGGTCTACCAAGAGCAAACACTGCGTTTGCAGGACCTCCTGGTCCACCAAACGGTGGTCGAGGTCGAGGACCACCTCCTAGAGGGATGACAACGGACGGTTTGCCACGTGGACCGCTCCCTCAGGGCCATATGCAGGGACAGCCGCAGAACTTTGATCCCAGGTACGGGCGTCCCCAACCAGGTGTCCAAAGGATGTACTCGGACGAGTCGACCTATTCAGAGCCGCCACCAAACACAAGAAATTACTCATCACCAGCACCAGCTGGTAATCTAATACCTCGACCGGGAACAGCAGCACCTGCTCCAGGCCGTAATCCTAATGATCCACTAGGCAGGAGGCCTGGTACCACTCAGCCGCCATCGAACCCAGACGCACTACCAGCGCATCCAATGCCCGTGCGACCCGGGTTGATGCAACAAGGCGCACCACAACAGTTTTCCCAGCCGTCGGCACCTCAGAATGCAAGACCGCCACCAGTTCGACAATACAACAGTGAGCCAGGACGCCCAAGTTACGATAACCAAAATGCACCTGCGAAACGTAATAGTGCACAGGAGCCAGTGCCGCATCCGGTAACGCACGATGAGCTGAATAGGCTGCGGAATGCCTGGAAGAAGTCGGACTCTTCTGATATTGCTACTGGCCTCAGGCTAGCAAAGAAGCTGGTCGAAGCGTCGAGCGTACTCGCTGACGAAGGAGGCACGGCCGATGCTCGGACAAAGAGCAAGAATCGCGAGAAGTTCATGCACGAAGCTTACAAGGTTGTTAAGAAATTGGTCAACATGGGGTCTCCGGATGCCATGTTCTATCTTGCTGACTGCTACGGGCAAGGGATTCTTGGTTTGCAGGTGGACACGAAGGAAGCATTTACTCTTTACCAGTCAGCTGCTAAAGCCGGACATGCTGCAAGTGCATACCGAACAGCCGTCTGCTGTGAGATGGGCCATGAGGAAGGTGGAGGTACAAAGAAGGATCTGGTCAAAGCAGTGCAGTGGTACCAGCGTGCCGCAGCATTGGGCGATACACCTGCAATGTACAAGATGGGCATGATCCTCCTCAAGGGACATTTGGGTCAGCAGAAGAATTTCGGCGAGGCCATCAACATGCTCAAGCGCGCTGCCGACCACGCCGATCGAGACAACCCTCACGCACTTCACGAGCTAGCACTCATATATGAGTCGCAAACCGGCGCCGAACGCGTGACGCGTGACGAAGCATACGCAGTCCAACTCTTCCACAAAGCCGCCGAACTCGGCTACAAGTTTTCTCAATTCCGCCTTGGACAAGCTTATGAGTATGGCCTGTTGGGATGTCCAATTGATGCGCGCACCAGTATTGCCTGGTACACCAAGGCCGCCGCACAGGAAGAGCACCAGAGTGAACTCGCCCTATCAGGTTGGTATCTCACAGGCACATCTGGTATCCTCGAACAAAGCGACACAGAAGCCTATCTCTGGGCGCGCAAAGCCGCATGTGCGGAGCCACCGCTTCCAAAGGCCTTGTTCGCCATGGGTTATTTCACCGAAGTAGGCATCGGTTGCAAATCCAGTCTGGAAGAGGCCAAGCGGTGGTATGGACGAGCTGCTGGTAAGTCTTTTTTAGAACGATAATTTATCAGTTGAATAACAGCAAACTAACTCGAGTGTAGCGTACAAATTCCCCAAAGCCCAAGAACGCCTCGAAGAGCTCAAGCGTGGCGGAAGCAAGGCCCAGATGAAGCGTGAGCGCCTGAGTAGGACGAACCAGAAACAGCAGGAGGAGAATTGCGTGGTCATGTAAAACCTTTTTTTTGTGTTCATCGATGCATCACCTATGCTATGGCCCAATGCCAACAGCTAAAACGTAGTAGAGACAGGTATATGTAACGATGTTACAACTTCGCCAAGTATTGAGCCAATCCCAGAGCCGGATCGGAGGAAGTACCTGCCGCCCTTCATCAGCCATTCGCCCGAGGTCGGATCCGAATTCGGACCCGACTAGGATAGGTATATATTGAGACACTCCCTGTAGCTAGCTCTGTAGACTTTTGATATCCTTTCGTACAAGGCCTATAGGTGGCTTGTTGAATCTAGGCTCTTTGTGATCCCACGCACTCCCATATGCCTCTGAGTGATCCTACGACCGAAACAGATCCGACCTGCCTTACCTGCGCCGTTACATTATATCAAAAGTCTCGTCCCAGCCGGTGACGGCTTCTAAACAATATCGCAGCTGTTTGTTCGAGATCACGTCCAAGCC
>NW_007359915.1:166296-168459 GCF_000359705.1 Exserohilum turcica Et28A | reverse complement strand
TAATAATAATAATAATAATAATAATAATAATAATAATAATAATAATAATAATAATAATAATAATAATAATAATAATAATAATAATAATAATAATAATAATAATAATAATAATAATAATAATAATAATAATAATAAGAATAATAATAATAATAATAATAATAATAATAATAATAATATAATAACTATACGCTAGTTTTAGATAGGGCGGAGAATTTTATAGCCTTTGCTAGTTATATCTTTATCTATAGAGAGTAGAGGGGTGCGTATAGCAATTATATCTAGCAGAACTATAGCGCCTATTATATAGCAGGAGGAGGGGATAGTTTATTTATCTATACGCTAGCTAAGCGTTATCTTCTAGGCACTAAGAGGGATTATTTAGCCTCTAAAGGTAGCGCTAGGTTTTTATTACTTATTAAGTAGCTTTCGCCTCTAGCTATTTTATAGCTAGCTATTAGGTTTTTATATAGAGGAAGTTTAGGCAAGCTATTTGTCTAGGGCCTTTATGTCTTTAAGTGCTATAGCTAGTTCCTAACTTTCCTCTAGGTAGCCTATCCAAATAACAAGATATTATAGTCCTCTATTTTATATTCGTTTGTACGTGATGCCTTGTATAAGCTATTCTAAATAGTCTTCTTCTTCTTCTCTATCTTCTTGTACGACAATAGCTATAGGGCTGCTATTGTCTATTTGTTATAATAGTAAGGGGTCGTTAGATGCTAGCCTTAGCTTGTCTACGTGGAAGGATTTTGTCTCCTAAGGCACCACAAGTTCTACCTAGTAGAGGTCCTATACGTAGGCGACTTAGTACTTTCTACTTTTCTAGTTTAGCTTTTTGCTTATCTAGGCTATTTATACGTTATGTAAGTCTAGCTAGACCTAGTCTCTTACTTTATAAGCAGGCAATAGTTTGCGAGATTTATTTGCCTGCTTTTCTTCCTCTTATTAGGCGTATAATATTGCTAAAACTACCTAGTTTACTATATTACTAATTGTACGTACTATCTCTTTAGCTGCTACGCTCGCTTTTTAGTTATCTAAGATAGCTTCTTTTTAGGGAAATAGGGTATTATAGTAACTATAGTAGAGAAAGAAGAGGGATACACCTATAGAGGCGTTTGTACAAGAGTTAAGCATAAGTTCTAGAAGAGGGTAAAGCTAAGCCTAATTATCTTAGTTATAGTTGCAAAAGATCTATAACTATAACTACTTCTATGTCGCTATTAGCTTATTCTATTATTTTGTCTATTTGTGGGTAGTAAGCTATAGAGAGATTCTACTAAATATTTAGCAGCTTGCAGATGTTTTCCTATAGTTAGCTTACAAACTAGGGGCCGCGGTTAGACGTGATAGACTATAGAAGGCTATAGTGGTGGTAGACTTCTTATATAAAAGCTTAAGCAACGTCTATTATATTAATCTTATTTATAGGGACTAGTATAACGCCTTTCTCTAATTAGTCCTTTACTACTATTAAGCTTATATTTCTAAGAGAGTTAGGAAGGCCTATAATAAAATTAACTATAAGGTGCTGCCACGTACGACTAGGCATAGGTAGGGGCTTTAAGTAACCAAACTTTCCGTCCTGCTAGGGAGTGCTTTTGTGGCATAGCTTATAGTTCTATACAAAGCGTTGTATGTTATTACTTATGCGAGGCTAGTACTATTCTTGTGTAACAATCTAATAGGTCTCTTCTTGTTTAGGATGTCTAGTTAGGAGAGATAGGTAAGCTACTTAAATAACTCTTGTGCGTAATAGTTTAAAGTCTAGTACCTACACACGTCTACACTATTAGAGTTATTCTTCTTAGTTAATTATATAGTCACTTAGCGAGATAGCAACCTTGCGCGTGCTAGAGAGCAATCGTCTTCCTTCTTGTACGGCGGCTAGTACTTCTTGGTAGATAGTGTTATCCTGCGCTACCTATACCTCATGTTCTTGTACTAAAGCTAGAAGGTCTAGGGGTTAAGGTAGTGTTTCTAACACTAAGGAGGTTTCTGAAGTCTATATAGGTAGTGCTAAGTGTTAAGGAGTGGTAGAGCTACTTGATATATCAGCGGTAGCTCTGGTTGATCGATAGATCTAGCACTCGGCAGGTATTTGCTAGGGGAGAGGAGATTGAGTAACTGAAGTAAAACTGTGATCTGATTGACTGTCTAGTA
>NW_007359915.1:0-159521 GCF_000359705.1 Exserohilum turcica Et28A | reverse complement strand
GCCAGGTCTTACTCTGCAACCCGGCATCTGTGCGAGGCCTGAGCGGCGCCCAGACGACGCGCTCAGACACTCGGTGCAACCTTTCTCCGACAAGTAAATAAACACCACGCAAGTAGACTCTATAGCTCTCTATCGAATACAACCTCTTGTATACCTCGCGATTGCTCCCCGGAGCGCAGCCCCTTACAGAACCCCCTACGTCTGTCTAAGGCGTACAAGGTTTCTTAGGATTCGCTAACTTTTACTAAAGGTTTATTCCTTACTTCTAACGTTTAGTAGACCCTCTTATACAACTTACTAAGAAAGACGCTAAGTTTTAATAAGGCGCTACTTAAGAAGAGAGTTTCGCAGCTCTTAAAGAAGCATTCCTTTTAGACAAAGTACTTATCGCATTCGACCCTAAACGCTGTATAGTAGTAGAATGTAATTCTTCTAGTCAAGCCTTAGGAGCTATACTCCTATAAGAAGATGATAAGGGCACGCTCTATGTAGTAGCTTATCTCTCTAGGAAACTGCTTACATACGAAGCTAATTACCCCATCTACAATAAGGAACTGCTAGTAGTAATCTACTACTTAAAGGAATAGGACGCTGAACTCTGTGGCGTATGAGAGTTTGAAGTCATTACAGACTACAAGAACTTAGAATACTTCACCTATAAGCAGAAGCTGTCTAAACGCCACGTACGATAGAACTTAGAGCTTACTTGCTTTCTAAACATAAAGTTGCGCTATCGTCTAGGCAAGGATAACATAAAAGCAGACGCGCTATTTTACTAAGATTAAGATATACTTAAGGACGCAGGGGACGAGCATGCCTCCTCTTGTGAATTTACAATGCTAGTCCTAGCTTATACGCTAGACTACGTCCTAGCACTACCTATATAGACTTAAGGAACCTCCTTAGTGTTAGAAACACTACCTTAACCCCTAGACCTTCTAGCTTTAGTACAAGAACATTAGGTATAGGTAGCGCAGGATAACACTATCTACCAAGAAGTACTAGCCGCCGTACAAGAAGGAAGACGATTGCTCTCTAGCACGCGCAAGGTTGCTATCTCGCTAAGTGACTATACAATTAACTAAGAAGAACGACTCTAATAGCGTGGACGTGTGTGGGTACTAGACTTTAAACTATTACGCACAGGAGTTATCTAAGTGGCTCACCTATCTCTCCTAACTAGACATCTTAGACGAGAAGAGACCTATTAGATTGTTGCACGAGAATAGTACTAGCCTCGCATAAGCAATGACATACAACGCTTTATACAGAACTGCGAGCTATGCCGCAAAAGCACTCCCTGGAGGGATAGAAAGTTTAGTTACTTAAAGCCCCTACCTGTGCCTAGTCGTACGTGGCAGCACCTTATAGTTAATTTTATTATAGGCCTTCCTAACTCTCTTAGAAACACAAACTTAATAGTAGTAAAGGACTAATTAGGGAAAGGCGTTGTACTAGTCCCTATAAATAAGATTAAGATAACAGACGTTGCTTAGGCTTTTGTACGAGAAGTCTACCGCCACTACAGCCTTTTACAGTCTATTACGTCTAACCACGGCCCCTAGTTCGCAAGCTAACTATAGGAAAACATCTACAAGCTGCTAAATATTTAGCGGAATCTCTCTACAGCTTACCACCCACAAACAGATAGGACAATAAAACAAGCTAATAGCGACATAGAAGTAGTTGTACAAATCTTTTGCAACTACAACTAAGACAATTAGGCTTAGCTTTGCCCTCTTCTAGAACTTATGCTTAACTCCTATACAAACGCCTCTATAAGTGTATCCCCCTTCTTTCTCCACTATAGTTACTATAATACCCTATTTCCCTAAAAAGAAGCTATCTTAGATAACTAAGAAGCAAGCGTAGCAGCTAAAGAGATAGTACGTACGATTAGTGATGCAGCAAACTAGGCAGTTTTAGCAATATTGTACGCCTAATAAGAGTAAGAGAAGTAGGCAAATAAATCTCGCAAACTATTGCTTGCTTATAAAGTAAAAAACTAGGTCTAGCTAGACTTACGCAACATACGAATAGCCTAAATAAGTAAAAAGCTAGACTAGAAAAGTGGAAAGTACTAAGTTGCCTGCGTACAGGACCTCTACTAGGTAGAACTTGCGGTGCCCTAGGAGACAAAATCCTTCCACGTAGACAAGCTAAGGCCAGCATCTAACGACCCCTTACTATTATAACAAATAGACAATAGCAGCCTTACAGCTATCGTCGTATAAGAAGATAGAGAAGAAGAAGAAGACTATTTAGAATAGCTTATACAAGGCATTACGGACAAACGAATGCAAAACAGAGAACTGCAATATCTCGTTATTTAGATAGGCTACCTAGAGGGAAGTTAGGAACTAGCTATAGCACTTAAAGACACGAAGGCCCTAGATAAATAGCTCGCCTAAACTTCCTCTATACAAAAACCCAACAGCTAGCTATAAAATAGCTAGAGGCGAAAGCTACTTAATAAGCAATAGAGACCTGGCGCTACCTCTAGAGGCTGAACGATCCCTCTTAGTGCCTAGAAGACGACGCTTAGCTGGCGTACGGACAGACGAACTGTCCCCTCCTCCTGCCAAACAATAGGCGCCATAGTCCTGCTAGATGCAATTGCTACACGCACCCCCCCACTCTCTATAGATAGAGACACAACTAGCAAAAGCTATAAACTCCTTCGCCCTATCTAAGACTAGCGCATAGTTATTGCAAAATGTAGCATTAAGGGCGCCACGCGAATAGACAAGGAAGGCCTTAAGGTACAAAGGTTGGCCACCTAAGATTTAACGGGCATAGAGCGTCGTACAGGCGACAATAGGCGAATAACCGCTAAGGCTAGGACTAAAGGTAGCATTGCAGGGCGACAGCCCCCTTAGATAGCAGAACATGTTAAAGACCTAGCGAAGCTTAGGCTACACTAGTTAGCTAATTTAGACGTACGATAAGGAAGCGACACTTATAGGAGTAGTAGCGAACACTTAGCAAATCTCTTTAGCAACCCGCACGTTAAAAATGTACTAGACCTAGTAGTTGTTAAGGTTAACCTATCTAATAATAATAGGCGCTACAGCCTAGATAGCACCTAGCGTTGTACGAGTAAGCAACTAATAAGCAACATTAAAGATCTAAGTAGTTGCCTGCTTAATAGTGTTGTTAACTTCACTATTCGTGCAGAAACGTAAGGCGTTAACCTAGCTATTAGCCTACATCCTACAATTAGCTATTGTACGAGAAGACTTAAAGAAGTGACTATAATAAGAGAAAAGTTAAAGCTAAAGGGATAAAGGAAACAAGCAGTAGGTAGGGGAAGAAAAGTATTTATGCTCGCTAGACAGCGTTTGCTATATAGCACTATTGCCTAACTCTCTCTTACCTTCACTATTTGCCTTTACCTTAACCGTACGAGACGCCAAACATGTAATAGCAAACGGACGGAGAGAAAGGAAAAGAAGACTAAAGAATACGCACGTGGTATTAGATAAGGTAAAGGAGGGGAGTATTGTAAAGGGCTACGCTAGAGAGGTATGACCTATAGGTCACATAGTAGTGAATTACATGACTTTAGTCACGTAACTAAATAACGTAGTTAGCTATATATAAACAAGCTTAAGTAAGGAGGAAGACTAAAGGTCCAAGCGTTCGTACGAGTAACAACTATAAAAGGAGGGCCCTCTAGATAGTTCTTTTCCGTATCTTTCTTCTTCTATACAATAGGTGAATGCATACTCGTTAGTTAGGCCTCTCTCGCCTATAACAAGTATTCTTACCCTCACTACTTTTAGTTTATTTACTTTTACTTAAAAATAAATTAGTATAAAAGTTAGCGCTATTAATAAAGTAGATAAACCTTATATCTATCTTCTTATAAGTTATAGATTATTTTACTAATTTCTATTAATACTAAGTTTCTTGAGTTTTTATTTACTAATCTTTAGTATATACTAGTATATAAAGTTTTAACTAAATAATAAACCTTAAGTCTATTATTAAGTAGTTTAGCTATAAGTTAAATAAGGTTTATAAGATTATTTATTCTTTTATATATACTTATTTTTTAATATATAGCTTTAGCTAGGCTGAGAACTAGTACTAATATTATTTTTAATTACGTAGTACGTTTGAAGAAGGGCGTTGCGTAATATAGATAATAAAGGCACTGTAAGAGGCTACGCCTAAAGTGTGTGTGATCGAGTATATCTATACGACTACCTGGACTTCAAGAAGCTTGAAGTCTTGTTACTGCCTTTTTGGCTATGGATGGCGTAAGTAGTCGTACGCTCGGCCCGTTGGGCCCGCCCATTACAGGCACTACGTAATATAGATTGAAAAAGAGTAGCTACTAAATGCTATAACTTAATGCTAATAGCTAAAATATAGTAGAAATAGGTATATAGATAAAGTAGTATATAAGCTTAATTATAGTAGTGGCAGCTTCACAGCAGTCTAAGTACAGGCTAGGAGCCAAGGCACTAGTCCCTATGAGGTAAGCGCTGTGCCATAACAACCTACCTCTTCTGTCACGCGAACAATGTTCTCTTTATTTTCTAAACATACTTTTTTCCCTGTCTTTGAGCGTCGGAGCATACATATCTCTCAGTCTGTCCTCTTTGCTTGAGACAAATTTTTCTGTGCATTTTTGGGAGCAACTTCATCATGGATTGCGGGATTATGGGCTGTTAAGTTTTTTTGTTTGGAGAAGGGGGCGTTTAACACATTTTCATGCATACATATAAGCGTGTTCTTCTCTGTTTTTTTTTTCTCTCTACTCGTCTTGGAAACTCGTCTGTCCTTATTCTATTTTTTTCATTGCTAAGCACCTATTTTTGGCATGGCCAAAATGTTACGTCTACTGGATGCCGTTTTGGCATTTACTCTTTTTTTTTCTCTCTCTCTCTCTCTCTCTCTCTCTCTCTCTCTCTGATTCTATTCAGAAAAACGAGAAGAAGAAAAAAAACAGAAAATGCTACTACTACTGACTTACAATGTAATAATACCAATAAAGAAAGAAAAGAAGAAAAAAACGTCGTTGTCTCACCTCATCTTGTCCCACATGCAGATTTGGAAACAACATTGACGTGACGTGACGTGACGTAGCTATCAGTGTCTTGGGAAGCGAAGTAGACCCCTTTCTTCTTTTTTCATTCTTTAGTTTTCGTTCTTTTTTTTCTCGCTTCTCTTTTCTTTTTTATTCCCTAAGCGTCGTTGTTTGCTAACGCCGTGTAATTACATGCCTACATACCTACATAGGTACTACGGATCTTTCATCCACGAATTACATACGAGAGTATGCATGTATACCTTTGCGCGTGAAACAGGTAGTCGTGTACAACACACAATTTAAACCCAACCCCCCTTTTTTTTCCTTTGTGTTCTTGTGTTTTTTTTTGAGGGGGTCTAGGGTTGGCGTAATGGAAGGGAGTGTATATGATTACGTAGGTGTAGGTGTAGGTACGGATACAGATACAGATACAGAGACATGTCAGAGCACTCCACAGCACCACACAGCTTAGCTTTACCTACCTACCTACCTAACTACCTACCTACCTACCCGCTCCGCTTCGCTCCAGCACATACTTTTTTGTAAGCGGATTTCCAATACCAAATTCTGACTACCTATATCCATGTCCCACTCCCCCATCCATCCATCCCCTCTATCTTTTTCCCCCCGTTTCCAAGCATAATCGCCGTAAAAGGCAGCATGACGATGGAGATGCTGAAAATGCTCGTGTGCTGGGAGGTTGCCTGCACACACGCGTTGCTTTGCGGCACTGAGTTTCACCAAACTAAACTTGTGCCATGTTTGTGGATATGTGTGTGGTGAAACGGGCGTGTGTGTGACGAGTATGGGGTTTGTCTGTTTTGATGTTTTGCGTGGTGGGAAGGGTGGAGCTAAGTAGTGTGGTTACTTATGCGCTGCGAGTGTGGTGTTTTTTTTCAAGTGGGGATGTGCGGATGGGTGTTTTGGGTGAGGCTGTGGCGTTGAGGGATGATAGTTGAGTCAAGTATGCCTGAGGAAGACTGGTATGCCTGCGCATGGAAGGGAAGCGGTGGAGGGGGGGGGTGTACTTGGTGGGTATTAGTACGACGGGAAATGGGGATTCAGTATATGTAAGTATCCAGACGCAGGAAAGCAATCACTCAACTACATGCTAATCTCATCGGCTGTAATATTTATATCTACATACACACCCACAACACTATGCGTACTTCAGCCTCTCCTCCGTCCACCCAGGCCGCAGATACTCGCCGTCAAACCTCGACTGCCAACTACTCTCAACGGCAAACTCCTGCACCATGCGCACCTCGACCTTTGCACCAGCGTCGTCCTGCGCCCACACACTCAGCCCCAGGACGTTCTCCCCACTGTAATTCAGAATTCCCGGTGGAACTGGGAACTTGACTTCATTGCCAACATGCGGGTTGAAGCGCGCGTACTGGTATCCGTTGACGAAGAGCTGGGCGCGCAGCGTCTTTGCGGCTGGCGCTGAGAGCACGAATGCAAACGAGGCGTCGACATGCGCAAGGACGTCGAGCGAGAAGGTGGTGCGGTAGAACTTGATGTCTGCGCCTGAGAAGCCTGTTGACGGCGCACCGGATGCCCAGGCGGCGTCATTGTAGCCGGGGAGGTGCCAGCCCAGGCGTTCGGCGACGAGGCCGCCTTCAGCAAGGGGCCCGCGCACGGGATCGAGTTGGAGGGCGTTGCCGCCGGCTTCGCCAGCGATTTTCCAGCGTGTGAAGTTTGCGGGGCCGGAGAGCGAGGCTCGCAGGATGCCGCGGGGGTCGGTGGCGCCGCCGCGCAGATCGTGGCCGGTGTTGTCTTGGGCGACGAGGAGCACGTTTGTGCTGTTTGAATGGACGGTGGCGTTGGCAAAGGAAAGCGTAGCGTTGCCTATCCCTAGAGTCGTGTTGCCCAGCCACGACCCGATGTGCTTGCCGTTGAGCCAGGCAGACCAGCCGAATGCAAGGCCGCCTTGGACAGAGAGCTGGATGCCAGTTGCGGAGCCGGTGAAGTAGCCGCGGAAGAGGTGGAAGCTGTTGTGGAAGCCGTATTCGTCGACGTAGAGAACGGGTAGCGTGTCGGGCTGCGTAGGGTTGGGAGTGCTGAGGTGGTTTGCAACGACCCAGGCGGCACCGCTATCGTCGTAGTCTGGCTTCTTCTCGGGGAGACAGTCGTTGACTTTCCAGTTGTCGAGGGACGGAAGCTTGATAGTGCTGTTGAAGGCGGTGACATGGGCCTTCAAGCTACCGTATGCGGTGGGCGAGGTCGATAGTTTCTTTCCGTTCCAGGAGAGTGTTTTCGCACTGTTACAAGCAAAGACTTCGATGTCAGTACTGCTCAGTATGTCTCCTTTCAGGGCCAGGACATCGCCTTCGAGAGCTACGTGACGGACAAGGTATGGCCCCTGGACCAGAACTAGATTTGTGTTAGACTTCATCAGCTCGAAGGCAATAACGGTCAGTGTACTTACCAGACTGGTCCACAGGCGCAAAGGGGTCTTTCGATAGGTTGGGGGCCCAGAACAAGTACGCGGTAGGCTTGTCAGCGACAACAACCTTTACGTCATTGTCAAACTGATACACGTTCATGCCAGACACCTTCTGTATGTTGGTGGTAACACCATGGGCTTCGGCATGGAAAGTGGCGTTTGAGCTGGCTCCACTGCTAACAAGTGAGCCCTTTGTGGCACCCTTGATGTGGAACTCAACAGACTCGCCGACACCAGCTGATAGCACAACGACTGGCTTGGAGTCAATGATAGCGTATGTGAGGACCTCGGCAGTCGAGTACGTCAGCGTACTGTTGCCCATGGCGAAATCGGTAACCAGAATCTTAGACTGATGGCCATTGAGAACAATGGAGCCCGCATGCTGAGGTATCGTAAGATTTCCGATAGACGTGCTCACATGAAGTTTGAACGATTCTATCGTCGCCGAAGATGATTTGGCATGAATGGTAACGTAAAACGCGCCGTTGGTAATGGGATTACGAAGCTCACTAGCCTCGACAGCCGAGTTCGTGGTATACGAGACCGAGTTTCCGAGGCGATTCGTAACGGTCAGGTCTTCGGCGACACGAGTGAACATGGCCAAGTTCTTAGTCTCGTAGAATTTGGCGCCAATCTTGCGGTTCTCGCTGATAGGGCTGCTGTAGTCGTACGACGTAGCTGTTACCGGAGCGGCGATTGCACCCCAGTTCGTTCCGCCAAACATCATGTAGAGTGAGACGGCAGTGACGCGTTGGGAGATCAAGTTACGGTAGAAGAGGTTTGCGAAATCAGCGCCGATATCGTTAGGACAGCCACCTTGGGGTCCGCCCCAGGGATTGTACGAGCCACCCTGGAATTCGGGGAAGAAACTTGGGCTGGTAGGAGACACGTCTTTGAAATAATCAAAGTAGTTGACGGTTTGGTAGGCAACATATCTAGAGAAGAGTGTCAGAAACAGCATCTCAAAGTTTGCAATGTCAAGCACTTACTTGCCGTTGGTGCCAGTGCACTCCTGCAGGTTGCAAGACCAGCAAGATGGGTAGCTGTCGAGGCCCACTACATCGACATTCCCAATGGCGCCAGGCGCATAGTAATCGCCCCAGCTCTTGGTACGCATGTTGGGGTCATTGTGGATAAGAGGAATGTCAATGCCATGGGCTCGTGCTATATCCTCTAGCGCCTGCATGTAGTTTCCAGCGCTTGGATTGGGGATCTTCGCCGCGACATCCTTCCACTGCTCGCCAAATTCGTTCTCAATCTGATAAACTAGGCCGTTTCCTCCGTTGGTCACAAGATACTTGGTTGTGAGCTCCGAGAACTTGGAGAAGTAGGGTTCCAGTGCCTTGAGGTATCTTGGATCGTCGTTGCGGAGCTTGCCATATGCTCCTGTAGTGAGCCATAGTGGAAGACCCCCAGCATTGGCTTCTGCATTGACATAAGGGCCCGGCCTGATGATGACGTAGAGGCCAACGCGCTCAGCAATCTCGAAGAGCTTGGTGAAGTCGTGGGCACCGCTCTCAAAGTCCAAGGTGCGGTTGTTCGCACTATGGTAGCCCCAGTTGGAGTAGAAAGCGAAAGCCGTGAAACCTGGTTCTCATCAGTTGACTGTACTGTGTCTGGTGTGACTAACAATACTTACCGGCGGCCTTGATCTTCTCGAGCAAATCCTCCCAAACCTCGTAGACGGGGATGCGCCAGTAGTGGATTTCGCCGGAGACAACGAAGAGCCGCTTTCCGTTGACCTTGAAGGAATAGTGGTCCCATTGTACGACATTGTTCAGGCCGTTGTCCTGAAGTGGCCACGCACTAGGTGTGTTATTCTGAGCCACCACACCAAAGCCATTTGGTAGCGTGGCCAGCGACGACAAGGCCGATAGCCACGACAGCCCAACCAGAGTCTTCATGGTTGATGAAGCCTAGAGTAAAGGCCAATCGGGGCAGTGAATGAATCGCCGGACATTTAAACGGTTTATACGCACCCAGCCGGTGCTATAACCGTGTTTACCAGGGCATGCAAGCGAGGCACTAATGCCACACCTGCATCGTACGTTGCGGGGAAGTGCAGGCCCTCCTAATGGTGGAATTAGCATGTCCATATAGAGATACTCCACCCTGGGTGCCGAGGCCCGGGTAAACATCTGCATCGGAGCCATCGGATGCAGTGTCGGACGACGGAAGGCTTGCTGCAAGCCGTTAGTGTGGCGGGCACTTTGGACGTCCCGCGTCATCTTCAAGACAAGGAACGGGTGATTGGGAATTTGGCGGATGCTTCTGCATGGCATCATCACAACGTGGCCCGCAGGGACGGCTTGGGCGGATCGCGTAGTGCCGGGCTTGCGCCCATGAATCCATCCATCACAGTTGTGCTGATGGAAATAGGTCTACAGACGTTGCAGGTATTACATTGACATTGAGAGAGCAAAGAAGCGTTTAACACATTAACCATAATATTTACAATCCCGCGCTTGCGAAGGGTGTCAATTCTAAGATTTGAAAAGCCGCTCGCGCTGAGCGCAGCGAGGCCAAGGCTACTCATAAAGTCTCCAGGACATCGGGTTCCACGCTGAACATCCTCTCCCTTGATGAACAATTTGCGGATGTCTTCTCTAGATAAATATGGAGCAAAAGGTGAATAGTTTTACTCGTTCTCCCTGACGTCAATGACAGTCGTCTTGAATTTCCTGGCCGAAACCTTGCGGTTGAACAGAATGTCGAGCTCACGGTAAGAGCGGTCCTTGAATTCGGGAAGACCAAAGTAGGCGGAGACGAAGCAGACGCAAGCTGTACCGCCCCAGACATATCCGCACTTTCCGGCCATGTTCCAGCCGCTTGGGTTGAGCATTCGCGAGGCCAGGTAAATCATAGGAATTTCAGCAACGTAGTAGGCGGCACGACCGACACCGGTGCTGAGCGCGCGAAGGCGAACCGAGGATGCTTCTGCGATGATGGAGTATGTGGTCGGACCCATGGCCAAGGCGTAGACGAACGAGATGATGACACCAAGACAAGCTTGTGCGTAGTTGGTTGCGCTGCTCTGGTTGACCGATGCGCAAACACCGAGAACCATGAGCATAACAATGTTGGTGGCTGTGCCTACAAGGTAAATTGTTCGACGGCCGTAACGGGCGCCTAGGGGCCATGACAAGATGTTGCCAATCAGCTGCAGGCAGGAGTTGATGATGTTGAGCTTGAAGGAGAAGTTGGTGGACATTCCAGCCTCTGCGAAAAGTTAGTTGGCTGTACTGCAGATTTATGAAGAGGAAACTTACGCTCAAAGAAAAAGGTGGCCTGGTTGGCAATCAAGTTACCAGCAAAGTTCTGAGACGCGTAGGTCAAGCACGTAATGAGCGTTCGGCGAAGATCAACTCCTTTGAAGAGGTCGAGCAAGTTGGGCTGGCCGCCGGCGTGAGCTTCAATCTCAACGGTACGTTCCATCATAGCAAGTGTCTCCTCGGCAGATGCTTGAGTTCCGCTCCTGCGGCCGAGACGCTTGATGGACTTAAGAGCCTGATCTTTGCGGCCTTTTCGCACGAGCCACCAAGGGCTCTCGGGGGCGAACCAGATGATTGCCATGAGCGGAAGCTAAAACAGTCAGTTTTGCTATCACCAAGCAAAGTAGGGGTCAATTACAGGAAAGATCCACTGCAGGGCAAGCGGTGCTCGCCAGGCCCACTCATCATTTCGCCCGTTGAAGCCGTAGCTGGCGCCAGCGACAATGATACTACCGATGGACCACGACATTTGCAGGGTCGCTGTGCAGGCACCACGGAGAACGAGGGGTACGACCTCACTAGCATAAGCGGGCGAATTTCCGATGAACATGCCCCATGGGACACCCTCGAATGCCTGTCCGATGACAAGGACCTCGAGTGAGTTGGCCTTGAAAACCCCGTTAGCTAGCGAATCAGCCATAATCCAGAACAATTGACTTACGAAGAAGGAAATGAAAATGGTAGCATTCATGATAACGAGGGCCAGAAGGGTCGTCCAGCGGTAACCAAGACGGTCGGTGATTGGACCAACAATCATGACACCAATAAAGGCGCCACATTGACCAGCCTGGAAGAGCGAACTCTGCCATTTTGTGGGAATGGTTTTGCCAACCTGTCCCGCAACCTGGACTCCGTATCGCTCCTTGAAAGCGCTAAGCGCCACGAAGTTGCCGTTCAAGAACATGTCGAACGACTCCATGACCTGGTATCTGTCAGTCTCGAGTCCCGATAGCGTCGCTAGACAAACCGACGTACAATGGTAAAGCAGAAAATAAAGGCCCAGAAACACGCCATGGGGTGGTCTTTTACGGCCTCCCACAGGGTCATCTCATGCTCGCGCGCCTCGGCATTCTGAGCATCAGTCATGAGCTCCTTGTTATCCAGCACCTCAGCATGGTGGCCACCACCGATGCTCTTCTCCCGCATCACATCATCAGGCCCGGGCTTCTCGTTGTATTTTATATCGGCCGACATCTTTCAGGTTAGCAGCGAGGTTGACTTGGCGCCTCGCCCCAGAAAAGCAGAAGAGGAGTTGAAGCAAAGACGATGCGGAAAAAGCCAGGGTAGCCGGGGTAAAGTGCGAGAGCTTATATACCAGGTAAATCTTGCTGTGTGGGTCTCGGCATAGGTTCGAACAAGCCCAACAAGGCCCCATGGGGCTCCGCACAAGCTTTGGGGGCATGCTTGTTGTTCTTGTCGACATATCGAATGGCTATTGGCTGGTGTGGGGGGCGGCCAGGATAGTCGTGTGAGCGGTGCATGGCGGCCAGACTAACCCAAAGCGACGCCCATCTGCGCCTTTCTATTGATGCGAAAATACACAGACTAGCGGGGGGGAGGCTTTGGTAGTTGAGTCAGCCCGTACACTAGAACTACGGTTACATCCCTCTGGCACGACGCGCACGCGTGGCAACCGTTCGCCTTGATCAAGTCTAGTCAGTCTCAACACCAGCTTGTAAAGACGGCCCTGGAACCGACAACTAACACTGCCCAGACTCCGTATCAACAACATCAAATGCTGTCTCTGAACCCCAATCACGGCCCTTGTCTATCACATGCACCCGCCCCACTGCCGCAAAATCGGGGTAATCAGTCGAAGCTAATATTACTGTTTGCACGAGCCAATGGCGCATGCGAGACTCGCGTGTAGCAGTCGAATAAGCACATTCCCTCTCGCCATCCATCTCGAAAAGCCAAGGCCCTCGTGGCCTGAATCTGGCTGTCAGGAAACCCGTCAACCTGCCAACCTGTTTTTTCTTTACTACAGATAGCGGCGCCGATTATTGCCTCGGGAGGTGCTGTTGAACCCATGGCTATCGGGGAGCTAACTAAGGCAGACTAATGCTCTGGTCCTGGCAAAGCGCCGGCGGCGGGTCGGACAAAATAGCCCAAACTGGGGGGGGGGGGCCTACCCAAAAGCCAACACCCACAAGCATTTCTCGCCGCGAGTTTCGGGCCTTTTGAGCATGCCAGAGCAGGAAAAGTAGAAAGAAACGGCTTCACCAAGTGAGCGCTAAGGGAGGACTTGCCCATGGGGTTGGAGAACGATTGGGGGAGGGGGGGGGAGATCTGTTGTCCTATGCTCTCTCCCACTCTCTCCTCAACTTCTAGAAGACGCTTGTCGTGGAAGTGGAGTCCCACACGAGAAAAAAAAGCTTACCAACGCTTACCCCAGCGGCGTTAGATTTTCTGCACTGCGGCTTCTCTTCGGTGAGACCCAGGGTCATTGGTGGGGGGGAGGAGGAACATGGGACTTCTTTTTCCTTTCGGCCGCAGCAGCGTCAGACCGATGGCATTCTTCGAACAAGACAGTGTACCGTGACCGGTTAAAGAGTCAAGGACACCACCGCAATGGAACCGCTGGGTGTGCCCACAGAACATCTACCATCCAGACTGCCGGTTTTTCATAGTTTGCTGGAAGAATTGCCCTGGGGAGCACCGGATGTCTGGGGCGGACGAGTTGATCGCACTATTAGTGGGGCAGTCCTATCGTGGCCTTGCTGCCCGTCCATCTGCCGCGTGACTTTGGGTTTAAGTCGATGGGTGTGCATAGGATGTATTTCCACATTAGGGGGTATTTCTCATCGAGTACATGTGTAGCGACGGGTAGGCCTGGACGAAGTGGCGTGAAGCAGAAAGCCCATTGTCTCCAATCATCCCGAGAAGAAGCCATGGTGGCACATCATTTGATCACCTTTGGCCGGCTGATCAGGCGCTCAAAGTGTTGGGACAAACGCTACACTGTTGTGAAACCGAATCATCTTACTGACATGAATTCCGCGGCAAATGAGGGGTCCAGCTATGTAATAGTATGTACGGTGAGTTCCCGAGCCGTCTTACTGTATTCGCCCGGCTTCAGAGCGGGATTAAGTAGATTGCTCCACTGCGGAGAAAACGGGCCTATCGAATCTGGGCGTGAGCATATTTCCCTGGTTTATCGTCAGAGACTGACCATGTCCCTCGTACGGCAAATGCTATTTTTGCAGTCGTGGCAAGGCACTCCTTGTTTGTGTCCGTTGCGTGCTGTGTGTGGACGTTCTAGTACTTGCCTAATGTTCAACTTGCGTAGGAAACGTACATCCATCTGGATTCCCTTTTCCATAGGGACTTCCCAAACATGACCTTTTCTTGTTAAGAGTATCTTGTATCATTTACTGTCTATTCCTCTCGCAGCAAAACAGCTCTATACTCATGTGGGCGCTCACCATGTGCATGAATTCCCCGCATCGTCTCGTGTAACCCCACCAGAACGCCGATCATGCAAGTATCCTAAAGGGCTTTCGTTCTCGTATCATTCCATATCTGTAGAAGGAAATGGTGATTTGCTTTGAAAATGTTTCCATAACTACAAAAGTGCTAGCTAAACCCGCAACAGGATATCAGCGACGAAAGCTCTTATGCCAAAAGGTAGAGTAATCTGATATACCAAAAAGCAGAGCAGATATCGCTGGCCTTTCTAACATTAACAAATACGTAGTACAGTTACAAGTATCCACCTCCATACCACACTCCAAGCCCTCAAACACCCACCCATTCATATGGCGGTAACTTGGACGTATCCGGCTTGTCATCTGGCAAAAGCTTATAAATCTTCGTCTTCTGCACCGTCCACGCAACCGCATCTCGAAGGCGCATGCCCCATACAGTCTGGGGCCAAGCAATCTGGGGGAAGCCCGGCAGCAAGTCCTCGCTGTCGCGCTGGACGGCTCAAAACGCCTCCTCGTATCTGTTCAGCGCCGCGGGGATGTCGTTTGAAGAGTGGATCTTGGACAGCTCGCCAGCGAGGAAATACGCGCCTTGGACGGCGAGCGTGGTGCCTACGCCAAAGGTTGCGTGTGCGGCGTCGCCAAGTAGCACGGCGCGATGGTTTGTCCATGTCGGCAGCTTGACGTAGGCTGCTCTGCTCATGTAGAAGTCGTCGCAGCTATCCATACCCGCTAGGATGCGCTGGGCCTGCCACCCTGCATTGCCAAAGTACTTGTGTAGCAGCGCCTTTTGGGCGTCCGGTCCCTCATCCATTGCTTTCTCAGCTTCTGGGTCGCGGTGTCCATGCGCGGGCGTCGTGATAATCACGTAGCATCCTACTGTTTTGTCGTTGCGACGCGGCCGCGTCATGAGGCCGAGACCCTTTGGAGCATTGTACCAGTACCAGTGCTTTGTGTCGGTGGGCTGGCGCGGAATGCTAAAGTAGGCAATGTATTGACCGATGAAATTGTAACTGTTCCTTCGCACTTCCTCGCTGAGAACCAGCGACCGGATCTTGGATGCTGAGCCGTCGGCGCCCACGATCAGGTCGAAGGTGTCGCTGGCGCCGCTGTGGAATCCCACTTGTACTTCTTTCTCGGTTTGCGTCACTGTTGTCACGTAGTCGCCGTACCTGTACTCGACGTTTGCCATGTTCTTGGTTGCTTCGAGGAAGATTTCGCATAGTTCTGCGCGCAGAATCTCGTACTCGGATGTGAATTGGGATCCTTTGCCAAACTCGGCAATAATCTTGTTGGATGTATCGACGATGCGTGTTCCCTCTTCGGTAGTGTTGCGCGCCAGCACCGCCGGGAGCAGGCCCATCTTCTCCACAATGGAAATGGCCGAGCCTCGAATCTCGATGGATTGGCCTGTTGGTCTTGGGGCGGGAGACCGTTCGAGCACGGTGATGGAGGCATTGAGGCGCGTTCTAGCCAGCCAGTAGGCGAAGCATGAACCGGCAATGCCAGCCCCATTGACGAGGACTTTTAGTTGAGGAGCTGTGGATGGCGACATGTTTCCTGTTAGGATATGAATTGCGTGCCATCTTCATTGGGCAGGCCGATAGTTATATACGCTCGACCCGATGAGTAGTCTTCAAGGCATCCATAGCAGGTGATCGGAAAGTCTCGATGCGAAGAAGAAGCATGGTCCCTCTGCATCAAGACTCATCGCCTCGCCAAACGTGGTATCTCGCAGGATTCGCTTGGCTCACCACGCTTATTGCAATTAAGCATCAAGCAGAGACCTGGAGCCGAACAAGCGCTCCCTGTTCAGGGCGCGGTGAGCGCAGTCCACGGAATGCGAAACAGAATGGCGCCCTTTCTGGCGGGCAGCTCGGGGATTTCAAGTTGCTGTAGCCTACCACCGTATCGACAGCTGGGTGCGAACGAGCCCTAGTATTGTCCGAAGCGCCCGAGACCCCGAAGCTGCTTCACAACAGTTATGCAATGGGGACTAGACATCTGAATTAGCATGATGGGAACCCTATATCGTAGCAGTCATGATGTCATTGGACAGGAAAAGTGGACTTGACTGCAGGGCGTGCCTAGAAGCTACCGCTGTACAATCAGCTTCAGCCTCCACTCCACCTACACACCATGGCGCGAATCTTCATCACGGGCTCCTCTGACGGCCTCGGCTCTGCCGTTGCAAAGCGCCTCATCGCCAACGGCCACTCTGTCGTCCTGCACGCCCGCAATGCCCAGCGCGCAAAGGACGCCACGGCGGCGTGCCCCGGTGCAGAAACCGTGGTCGTGGGCGACCTATCCAATCTTTCCGAGACAAAGGCCGTGGCGGAGGAAGTCAACAAGCTGGGGACATTCGACACCGTCATCCATAACGCTGGACTCTACTACGGCCCGTACCGCAAGACACCTGAAGGCATCCCCGCTCTCGCGGCTGTCAACACAGTCGCGCCCTACGTCCTGACTGCACTCATCAACCGGCCCAAGCGTCTCATTTTCATTTCATCGAGTATGCATCAGAATGGCTCTCCGGACCTGGGCGATGTTCTTTGGACCAAGCGCGGCGAGGCGGCCTACAATGAAGACGCCGCCTACTGCGACAGCAAACTTCACAATGTCATGTTTGCCAAGGCGTTCGCTCGCAGATGGCCAGACGTCAAGAGCAATTCCCTGGATCCTGGATGGGTGCCGACCAACATAGGTGGCAGCTCTGCACCGGATAGCATCGATGCCGCCATTGAGAGCTATGTCATGCTTGCTGAAGGCGACGAAGACAAGGCAAAGCAGAGTGGATGCTTTTTCCAACCAAGCAAGCGGGAGGGTACCCCGCATACGGGAACAGAGGATGCACAGGCCCAGGACAAGCTGTTGGAGATTTGCGCCGAGTTCTCTGGCGTTAAGCTGCCCTAGAAATTCGTCACAATAAAAATCAGTCATCGCACGTGTCGTTTTCTGAGTTGCTAGAGGATCTGGTGATGCATGAACTGAAAATATTGCAGAATTCCGCAGTGCAGTGTTTGGAACGTGTCAATATTGTTTGAAAACAGCACCTGTCCTCTTAGTTGCCTATTCTCCACATGATTAGCATTTAGGAAAGAATGCCGGATCCTTGCTTGCATGCATGGTTTTCCGACCTAGACATCATTCCAGGTTCCAAGAGAACCATGCAGTCACCGCGTCGCCTTGATCACTCTTCCTGTCCTCTTTGTCCTCTGCACATTCCTCCTTGACTGCATGCTCGGCTGCATCATCCTTTCTGGTCTTCGACGCAAGCCTCTTTGCAACTTCGTTCGCCTCGATGAGACTAACAAGCCTTCTCTTGTGATCCTTGCCTTGATCTGCAGCAAAATCTCTGCAAATTTGCAATACCTTCTCCTTATCAGGGCGAACATCTTCCGGCTCGTTGATGAATGACGGTGGCTCTCGCTCAAGCACACCTGTGAATCCCCCTCTGCGACCTTGCGACTGATTAGTGGGTGGCAGTGACGGCGGATCACTAAAGACCTCTGAAAAATACAATGTCTCTGCCATTTCAAGAGGGGTGCACCCAGAGGCATTCTCGCAAAAGACGAGTTCAGGGCGACATTCAAGCATGATGCGTAGCATGCTATCTGCACGGTACCGGACTACAGCATGAACAGGTGTGTCCCCATCACCATTGATTATGCCAAGGTCCTCGCCTTTGCTCAACTCAAGTAGCAGATAAAGGATTGCCTCATGATTTCCTTTGTTGATCTGGTTTTGCCAATATCTCGTACTTATGTGGATCCAGTACCCAAGTGGCGTGGCTGCACCAGGGAAGTTCGTCGTTCGCTCGAGGAACAAGCTGGGAAGAAGGCGAGGATCAATTAGACCAAACAGCTCACGAAGAGCGTCAATGTCAGTGACGTGCCTCCCCCGAGTAGCTAGCATCGAGTGAACGATGTTGTTTCCATCATTGCTTCTTGTCGTTTGGTCGGCGCCAGCGTCTAGAAGAATATTGACCATCTCAAGGCGGCGGAGAGTGAAGGCCAGATGGAGAGGTGTCATGCCACTCGCAGAACGGTGTTCAAGGGCTTCAGGGTGTTCCTTGCACAAATACCGAAGTAGAGGAAAAGAGTTCTTTCTGTTTTCGCTCAGCACCACACAATGCAGCAGCAAGTGAGAGTGAAAGCCGAGCCATTTGGTGATGGATGCTTTCACTCCACCCTTAGTTTTTGCAAGGTTTTGGATGCGAATGTCTTCGTGGTGATCATCCGCAAACTGTAAATAACAGCGTAGTGCAGCATCACTCATGAACCACTCGACGCTTTTCAAGCTTCCAAGACGAGCGGCATGCAGCAGGGGCGGATGTTGTGTATCAGAAACTCCTTTCGGAACCCCTCTTGCGGCGTTTGCCCAATCCTTTCGCTTTTTGCCATGAACCGAGAGTCCTTGATAGTATTCTGGCTTTACAAGCATCTCTATACCACTCTTGCTGACGAGGTCATCCAAGGGAAAGCCTGCCCCAGTCTTTCTGATAATCTTCTTAAGCAGCTCCACCCGACCAAATCGAATGGCATAATGAAAATCATCTTCGGAGAAACGGAAAAAACTTGGCGTGTTTTCATCTGCAGGTCCAGGTGTGACTTGGATGTATTCCTCACCCTTTGCAATCAAGAACTCGAGTAATTCGGAGTCTTCCATGTATATTGCCAATTGGAAGAGGTTGTAGGGTCTGTTGTCATCGCTGCTAAAGAGCTTCGATGGATGCGAAAAATTTCGTGACATGCAGGACTCCTGGGGGAACAGGAACGATGGAAAACGCCATGAAATCATCTCGATGGGTTTTACAGTGCTTTGGACCTGACTTTGCACCTCCCCGATGTTCTCAATGGTAAAGCGATCGTCCAAAATCTCAGAGTAGATTCGGATGTCCTCTTGGCCACCGTCGGTACTGGAATCGTCTTCATCTACCGGTTGAATCGTGTGCTTAGTCAATGGCGTTTCTGGAGGGCTGTACTGTGCGCGTGCAATCTCTAGGATGGCGTTTGCGATGCCATAGTGCTTGCGCAGTATCGCAATGGAAAATGGCGAGAAGCCGGCCGAATCCTGTGCAGCAATTTTGAGAGGAGTTTGGTTGTTATCCCACATGGCTAGAGTGAGCTCTTTGATTGTCGAAATATCGCCTTCCCAGCATGCCTCAAACAGCTTGATGTACCCAGCTTTTCGCTCGTCTTTCATATATGGGAGGCTGAAGGCTATATTTGGGCTCCATGGCTTGGGAGGCTCCTGATTGAGTCCATAATGATTGTAAACCGGGGATTGCACAAGCTGGACTGCGGGATATAGCTCCGTGAATGTCCTCGCCCCGTGCTCAACTAAGTACGATTCGAGCGCTTCGTACTCTTCGAGGAGGGATTCAATGGCCAATTTCTTTGCCTCCATACCCGCGGGTTCTTGCTCGGAATCTAGCCATTCTTCATACTCCTCCAAGCTGTCCTTGTAGGCTACTTTGGCCTTATCGATTTGTGTGCTCACCGTCCAATGAGTGTACGTGTTTGGTTTGTAGTCTTCAAGATAGTGAGCGTCATCCTTCAGCGGTATTGGCAAAAAGCGCTTCCTTTGATAGCGAGTATCGACCCAGCCATTGCTGCCCATCCGGCCGCCCACGCCTTCAACTTTGCCTATGTCGATGAACGTACGCATTGTTGCCATTCTGAAGCGGACAATATCTAAGAGAGTCCCCGTATCACGGTCAGTGTACGAAGCGCTCCTGATTGCTCTCCAAGCGTTTGAGTTCAGACAGTTGACGTCTGTGCCAGCTTCCAAGAGCTTTCGAACGACTGACAGCATATCGTGACGTACTGCAGAGAATACAGGTTGCTCAGAATTCCCTCTCAAGAACAGCAGGGTTCCTTCGTCACCAGAAGCGAGTTTTTTATCGCTATTCATGGCTGCCAGATGGGCAGCAAGATCGATGTCAGGTTTGGTTCCGAGTTCTAACAGTGCGTCAACGGCTTCAGCATCTCCACTCTCAATTGCTGTGAGCAACGCGCTCTTAGGAGGCTGTAGATACTGCCTAGCATCCGTAGATACATGGTTTGCTGCTCGTTCTGCTGCAGGCCGGTTTGATGATATCAAGACTCTTAATAAATCCACTCCGTACGCAGCAAAGTAATTAAGTGCCGTTACATGCCCGAGGTCAGCCTGAGCAGGTGATGCACCAAGGCTAACCAGCACATTGGTCATTTCCTTAGCTTTTTCGGGCGATAGGCGTAACGCGAGAACTACCGGAAGAATTGCAGCCCGCGGGGATTTGTTGTAATTGTTGACAAGCTTGATGGGTAACAGCACATCAGCACCGAACTCTTGGACGAGGAGCTTGACAACATGAACGTGACCATTTGCAATGGCAAGATGCAGTGCAGATACTGGTGCATCCCAGGACAATACATTCACGTCGTAAACATCGGGTTCGTCATCCGCATCCTCCGGTAGGGCTTCATGGATCTCTGGCTCTCGGTGGGCAATCTTTATGAAAGAGCCTTCGGTCGTCGCATCGGCGTTATTAGAATCTTCATCAGAGAAATCAGAATCATTATTGCTTTCTTCCCTTGGCTCTTCAGCGTCTTTACAAATATCGCTGCTCAGCTTATCCCGGTGTCTTTGCTTGAGAGTGGCCTTTTCTGCTTCCAGCTCTTCGTTGGCTTCGCTTTTAGTGAGAAGTGCTTTGACCATATCTGCTTCGCCGCGCATAGCCGCGAGATGAAGAGCGGTTTTGCCATCAAAAAGGCGGGCAACAAGACGAGCACCTGCATCGATGAGAGCTTGGACAATTTGAGGCGTGGATGTCATGACTGCCAGGTGAAGTGGCGTGCGGCCAGTATAATCTCGCCGGTTTGGATCCGCATCTTCCTGGTTCAGCCAGTCCTGGACATGTTCAAGGTCGCTCTCGACAATGGCTCGACATAGCCTTGCAGTGTTCCCGACATAAGCCATCTCTGTCCAGTCATCGTCTGTAAGAGGATGAAATGATCCAATAGCCTGACGTCCCGGGTCATCTTTGAGAAAGGATATGTTGCCAGACACATATATTTTGCTCTTTTCAGCGGCAATCTCTTTTTCTTCGGGCGTGGCTGGCTCAGGGCAATAGCCACAGCAATCTCCTATAACATCAGTCGCATCTCCAAAGAATGCAGGGTGTCGATGCAGTCCGGTCTCGCGTTCCTTTGGTCGGTTCCATTCGGCGTTGAGCAGCAGGTCTTTGACATACAGTAATTTTTCAATCTTTCGTGCATGGAACTGTGGCCCATACGGAATAGTAAAGGTGTGGTAATCACTGACTTCATCCGTCTCCACCCATTCTGCAACATCTTCCTCGTGCTCTTGTTTCATGTTGCCCCGCAGCTTACGTGTAGGGTATCGATGGATCTTCGGTCTGCCACGTTCAGCGCGACGCTGATCGACATACGCCTCTCTATCGCTACTTTTGGGCAACTTCTCGAGCACCAACAACCGAGCGAGGCCAAGTGTACGTCCAAAAGAGCGCTCAAACAGCGTTGGATCAACGCGAGAACGATCGAGCAGCGGCCAGTAAACTTCAAATCCTCTCCGTGCGTACTTGGCCAGGCGATTTTCGTACGAGGGTGAACGACGTGTCAAATCGATCGTGTTGATCTGAGTCATGAATGCAGCCAGAGCGCGAGGGCTAGCATAGACTTGTTTTCCGTCATAGGCAGCACATGAGCAATCCACATCGAATCCCGTAAGGATCTCGGAAATGGAACGGTAGATGCGCAAGACAATCTGGACATGCCGGACTGGGTACTGCGATACGATGGTGATGGCATTCTTGGTTCGGACTGTGGTTGTCTCTGACAAAATCGAGTCCTTGATGCGTTGTTCAATTTGCTTGATCTTCTCGATAGCCTCTTCCTCCGTGAGACCGTAGAGGAAAAGATCAACGTCGGAAGCTGGTGCCAACTTTTGATGGTAATATTCGCGAAGGGCTCGTTTGGAGGCTGTGTGTTGATTAGGAACAGGCAGGAGTGAGGTCACAACCGCACTGCCTGCTGCTACAACGTTGGACCAATCCAAGTCAACGAGAGATGATTCGGAGAATAGTTGAAAGTTTGTTTGAAACTGATTGAGCGACTTCAAAACAGCTGGGGAACCGTTAGGCCTGCGATCTGCCGCGCTGAGAGGCATTAGATAACGTTGGCGTTCATCCTCGGGCTCGTTGGCACGATTGCGAGCGCGAACCATGAGCTTGTTCTCGTGTCCTGCAAAGACTGGGACAACATTTGGGGTTGCGGTCACTGGGTGTTCGGGTTGCTGAGCGAAGATTTCGCGTAGTCTGGCATCATATTCTTTGTATGGAGCCATCAACTCGCCCAGAGGCTTGTCTGGGTGGCTAGAGACATGTGCGATCCAGTCGGCATGTTTAGCCGGAATTGGAGGAAGTTCCATTGGTTTGATTTTCCGATTTGTTTCTGTCACAATTGGAAAAGAAGGTTGTCTTGACAGCAACGAGAGTTTCCAATGTATGAAAGTGGGAGAGTTAAATGAAGTGACGGGGGACAGCAGGAAGACGCCACGGTGGGATTTAAATATCTGCGCGAGTGTAAAAGCAAGTTTGAGAAATGGCTCAATGGCCGTCTCCGAAATGAAGAAGATGGTAGAGGGGTGTGGAGGCGCGAAGCAAGGTGGAGTTGTCAGGCAGCGAATCGCCAAATACGGCAGGAAGGCGCGCTGTTGGTCGTTGTTGCAGCTTGGCGGAGCAGGCAGCGACCAACCATGGACGCAGACTAAGTGGTAGTTCTGACGCGATAACGGCGCGCTGTCATGTGAGAAAAGACATGATGCGTTTCATGAGAGAAAATAGGTCGGAAGTGTCTCGGTGCCTGGAATACGCTGCACTTGGTAGCCTGGGTAGCGTTATTAGCAGGCTGTTCACCCGCTCTATGCTGATGCCGCATCGCCCAAACTTGGAATGTCACTGGAATTGCTGCACGGCTCTTTCTAATCATTGCTCTCTCACCTATGGTATGCTGATAATTCATAGGCTTGGAACATACAAGTTGGACAGTTGGAAAGGTGTTTGGGACTATCCAAGTCCATCTGTCTCTAAACTCACGTTATCCGCTCTCGACCCATACACGCCACCATCCAAGATCCACTGCTCATTGTCATCATTGTCGTCTTGCACCCGCCGCCATGTTTGCTTTCTCTCGCTGGCCTTCTCCTTCCCTTTGTTCTCTTCAACCTTGATCGTGGGCCGAATTAGACCACCCAGCAATGGGTTCTTACTGAACGCACCACCACCGCCCGAGAGCGCATTACCACTGCCTGATCCTTGCTCGGGTTCTGCAGGTTCGTCTTCGCTCTCAGGTGTAGCAGGCCGTTCTGCAGCAGCCATACGCCGGACAAGTTTCTTGCCAGAGAGATCGATGCTGGCGACTACTTTGCGCTTCTCATACTCTGGACGCGCATTCCACTCTTGATCTCGCAAGGCCTTTTGCTGTCGCTTGAGCTGCATGGCGCGTTCTTGCGGGCTGGCCCACATGCTGAGTCCGGCGCTCGTGGTTTCAAAATCTGCAGCCTCATCGTGGACTTGAGTTCGCTTTGCATTCTGCGCCTGGAAGGCAAGAAGCTTGTCTCTATGTTGTTTTGCCTTGGCCAGCTTTTCATTCTCCGACTCTACGTCTGAAGCAGGATTCGAAGACGCCGGTGTGCTGCTACGCGGGGTCGAAAATGGACGAGGTGCTAGTGATACTTCAGCGCGCTTCTGGCCTGCGTTGTTGGCAGCCATCTTCTCTTTTCCGCGCTCTTCACGCAAAACCCGCACCATGGATTGAATCTCTTGCGGACTGAAAAGTGCCGAGTTGCAGAAGGTACATGGGCCGATACCTTCTTTTACACAAATGATCTTGCCGCAGTTGAGGCAATTTGGCGCAGCCTCTAGGAGCGGATGTCTGGTAGCCATACAATTGCACTTCCGCTTGCCGTTGTCTTGCGCGGCTAGAGTGGGGTTCGTCTGGATTTCCAGTGCTCTGATTGCTGACTCCAGGTCGTTCAGTGCTGTAGAGGCGCCATGCATCGGTGTTCCACCTGTAACGTTGACCTTGGCTTTTGGCTTGGGTTTTGTCTCGCCAATCACGGTACCTGGAAGCTTCGCAGCTGGAAGCTTCGTGGATGGGGGAGTAGGCGAGACGCCGCGAGACTTTGGTGTCGCCGTCCCAGATGACGCAGTTGATTTTGGCACCTGCAAAGCATCGGGCTTTTCCGACAACCCAAACTTGGCTGCTTTTGCTTTTGAACTTCCTGCAATGTAGTCCTCTTCATCTTTCTTCATGTACCCACCAGAGACGTTTCCATAGTTGTCAGGCTGTCGTGGTGGTGGAAGTTTGTTCAGCCCGGACTGCTTCTTCTTCCTCGGTTTAGCCTTGGGTACCTCTGAAACGCCACTTGATTGCTGATTCTGACTCGCTCCAGCAGAAGCCTTGGGCTTTCTTCGGTTGTTGAATGAGGTGATGAACTCGAGCGCCTGCGGACTATCTCCGAGTAGATTCTGAAGGTGGTCTGCCGCTTCCTTTTGGGAGAGCGAATCTGTATACGATATTATCTGCTTCAGCGACTCGTCATCGAGAGGAAGAAGCTTCGAAAGCTGCGGCAATGCCCAGGCTGATAGATCCATGATTGTAGTTGTTGTGGTCTGGGTTGCTCATGTCAGAATGGTTCACCTGCCGTGATTCATCGCTCTGCGCTAGTCAGTGTGGCTGCTGTGGCTGGTGAAATGGGCCGTGCGCGAATCAGGCGTGGAATTTCCAGACTGGGGAGCCTGCCATCATAGTCCTCACTCCTCCGCACACTCGTCATGGCTACCGACGTCGCACTCGACACTACAATCGTATGTATTCCCCCGCTTGTAATAAGAAGATTCTAACCATCGTAGGGCACTATTGTCGTCGAACTCTACAACGACCATGCGCCCAAGACGTGCAAGAACTTCTCGACGCTCGCGCAGCGCAACTACTTCAACGGCCTCATATTCCACCGTATAATACCAAACTTTATGATTCAAGGTGGCGACCCCACAGGAACGGGTCGTGGTGGCGAATCCATCTATGGCGAAAAGTTCGAGGATGAGATATCACCGCAGCTCAAGCATACCGGCGCTGGGATTCTCAGCATGGCCAACTCGGGGCCCAACACAAACGGATCTCAATTCTTCATTACCCTCGCGCCTACGCCATGGTTGGACGGCAAGCACACCATCTTCGGAAGGGTCAAGAGCGGCATGCAGGTTGTGAAGAAGCTCGGCTTGGTCAAGACAGACAAGGAGGATCGCCCGGTAGAGGAAGTCAAAATCGTGAGGGCATACCTGGTCGACGACAACGCTCAAGCGCTGCAACGCTACTAGTGCGCGAAAAGAGACGGGCTAGTTTCAACCTGCAAAAGGCCTCATGAACGCGACATTGCTTGTGCTCAGGTGTGTTTTAAAACGCGATATTACATAATAGACACTCATACGCTCAGCTAGTTCAAGGCGCCGTTCGGATGAATCAACACCTTCGTGTACCCTTCAATCCTCTTGTCAAACTTTTCGTACGCCGTTGGTGCATCCTCGATGTTAATCTCATGCGATACAACGAAACTCGGCTTTGCCTTGCCCGAAACAATCATGTCCCGAAGATACCGGTTGTAGGCTTTGACGTTGCATTGTCCGGTTCCAAGATGCAGACCCTATATGGATTAATATCGGAAAATATCTGGACGCGCCAACTCACCTTTTCGAAAAGCTTTCCGAATGAGATCAGAATCTGACCCTTCTTGCTCTGTTCATCCGGCGCCCCTGGGTCGGCTGGTACATATAGCCCCGGAATACCTAGGCCTCCGGTCGGACGTGTGACCATGATGAGCTGGTCAAGGACGATATTCGGCTTCTCTTTACTACCCGACGCGTCTACTGCCTGGTATCCGACAGCATCAACGGCGCGATCGACCATTCCGCCATTTAGCTTGATGATTTGCTCCACAGGATCGCTCTTCTTGAAGTCAATGGGTAAACAGCCAATCTTCTCCGCCGCCTGTAAACGTTCCGGCACTGTGTCGACAACAAACACCTTACTGGCACCACGTAGCACACCGCTGTATGCCGCCATTAGGCCAACAGGACCTGCACCGAAAACGGCAACACTCTCGCCAGACTGGAAACCAGAGAGCACCAGCCCGTGCCATCCCGTTGGGAAGATGTCTGCAAGTAGAATGAAATCGGCTTCGTGCTCGGTACCTTTTGGCAATTTGAGCGCATTGAAGTCAGCAAACGGGACTCGAAGATATTGCGCCTGGCCACCTTGATACGGTCCCATGGCTACATATCCGTATGCGCCGCCCGCGAAACCCGGATTTACACTATTACTGTCAGCTCGACCAGCATCTTGCTGTACGTCAACTTACCCGGTACAGAAAGCCGTCTTGCCTTCCTCGCAGTTGCGGCATCTACCATCGGCAACATTCTAGGGCGGTCGTTAGCTTTTATCTACAACTACGCTGGCTGTACTTACAAATGGCAATACGATCCGGTCTCCTTTTTCCAAGAGCGTTACACCAGATCCAGTCTCGACAATGATTCCCATATTCTCATGGCCAAACACGAGACCAGCTTCGGCTGCGGTACGCCCTTGGTACATGTGCAAGTCGGAACCGCATATGGCTGCCGTCGTGACCTTGACAATAACGTCATCTGGATGCTGGATCTTGGGTATCTCGACATCCTTGACCGAGACCTTGAACGGGCCCTCGTAATGAACTGCTTTCATCTTGTCGCTCGACATGTTTGTTGTTTAGCAAAAAGGGATTGCGTGTGTGCTCCATGGGCACGACGCGGAACGCTCTCATATTGCCCTGGTAGAAACGACCCCTCATCTTGGATCTTTTCGCTCAACGCGGCATCCAACGGCGTCATTATTGAGGGGCTCACGACGGATGTGTCGATCCCGTGTGGGGTAAAGCATTCCGAGTCGGAACAAGACCATGCATCGGAAACTAGCGTGTTGGGATTGTTCCCGACACTTTCCTTTTCTCTGCACTACGCTGAGCATATTAGAGCACTGTCCAGGCCTTTGCTTTTCCCTTCATCTATTACCTTTTTCCACAAGGAGTATGAAACGCACCGCGGCATTGATAGTGTCTAAAGATAGTGTGTAGTGGCTAGCGGAGAACAAGCAATGTTGGGTTGTTTCACCACTACAAATGAATGGAGGCTACAAGTGTGGATTTGGGTTTGATGAAAATAGAGCATATGTCTTTTTGCTAGTTGCGTACATGGATGCCATGGCTCGTAAAGTCCATGCTTGTTGTCTTTATTGGTATATGAAACACCCGAGATGCTTTTTCGGTTCATTTCTCGCTGCATGCGTGACATCTTGATCAGAAGAATTAGGTAAATGGTGTATATAGTCAAGTATGACTAATCATGGTATCTTTACCCCTTTTCATCGCTCGTGTTTCCTTCTAGAGTCAGCGTGACGAGGTCGGGCTCTGGACATGATAGCTGCGTTGTATTCGTAAGCAGGGCCAGGGGCATTCTCTTGGTCTTTCCAGCTGGTCGTCGAGAGATTAGCCAGCTCGGGCACATTCAAGCGTTTAAACACGGATGGAAAATGCGCATGAGAAGTGCGGTCACGTAATGGAGCCATTCACGATGATAGATAACAACTACTCCATCAACGTACATGTGCCTTCTTCTCTAGACGCTGTTAGGTCGTATCAAGCTTTTTAAACCCGAGGTAAACGTCTTGTCAATGTAGGCATGTCAGTGTTTTTGGAGAATAAATCAAAGCATCTTATTAGAACTACATGCAGTGCATCGTTTCTCCATGCCAAAACGCAGCAAAACAAAAACTGAAAGCCAAAATATAAGGACTGTGCTGCTGTCTGGGACGAACGGAAACTGGAAAGAGAAAGAGTTCACAAATGAAGGAAAAAGAGCTGCTTGCTCAACGCAGGGATGTCTGGATAAGAAATGAACGGATGAATGGGGCAGGTAGATATCACAGTTGTGGAATTATACAAAGGAAGGTTGAATCGCTAAGCAAAGATCTGCTGGTGGTGACCTGGTGACGGTAAGTATGTATTGCATCTCACGCTATATGGGGGAAACACCAGCCTACCTACCGCTCATACCCGTCGTACTCGCTCTTCTTGATTGCAACTTTTCAACACCCAGCTACAATCCTGTACCCGTAGTATACAATATCAACTACGCAATACATCATCCGCAGCCTTGACAATAAGTAGCTCAATAATTACGTCAGAAGCATTTCATCAATACATGTAGACCTAGCATCCTCGTCGCTCCTGGAATCTTGTTCAAGCACCTACAAAAACTGCAATGCCTACACTAGCCACAGCCCCAAAGTGCTGTGTAGACACTAACTTGACATATCCCTTGGATGTGCGATGCCAGGCATGTATGTCACGGCTACAGCGGAGATGTATCTAGGCACTATATGAGAGGAGACTTGGCAGGATAAACGTGATAGTTGGGTTCATATGAAGAGTAGATTCTGTGTCCTGCTATATCAAATCGTATGCGTCGGGCATGTCCGCTACATTCATTCACAGAGTTGCACTGGTGAATACAATGCTGGGTCGAGAGTGGATGGAGTCGAATCAAGACGTATGTGTAGTATGCAGCTTCGATTGGGCAACAGCTGTATTCGGGCGCGGTTTACAAGTCTTGCATTTGGGTGGCTTGCAATTGACTTTTTCCTCTTGTATGCCTTGTATCAATCAACGCAAGTCCTTTAGCTTCTACATTCAGCACTCGGCGTATTGTTGTTGCAGTTACCGATGTCAGTGACGAAATGCTCGCCGTCCTTTTCCACACTAGGTTGAATTGCTTGGCTAATCACTCTTCCTCTGCGTATCCACTCCGTCCGTTTTTGCATGCCTTTTCCATTAAGGCACCGAGATTGTATACGGCTATTACTTCTCGACTTTGGGTACGTAGTGCTGGATTTCCAACTCCACATGCACCAGCACCAGCACGAGCTTGCGTATCAATGTCTGTGAAATAAACCATGCAAATGCAGCTCTTCAATTCTATTATGCGAGGAACAGAACTAGGTATGAAGACAGAATATTCATACACAAGCAGTTGTGTAAACACTGAGTCTGTCAACACTGAGTGTGCGGACCTATGCCTTGTTACTCGAGGCCAAGCAGCCCCAAGGAACTCATCCAGAATCAACCATTTTCTACACGATACAAGAAAAAAAAACATCAGCCCTCAAACTCTCCAGACACAAACATACTTCTCCACCCTTGCATCTTTTTCATCCCTAGCACCTACACGCATCTCCACTTGCAAAATCTCCGGTGAGAAAAAAAAACCCCCCCGAAAAAAAAAGAAGAAAAAGCCACCAAGCCACAGGTTTAAACTCCCCCACCCCAATTCCTCGAATCTTCCCGTTCCCCATTTTCCACTTTCAACCTTGCAACCGACATACATGATACAGCCCACGTCCACTCGCTCGCTCGCCTCACCTCGCCTCGGCAAACACACCCAACCCCAAGCCTAAGCCCAAGCCCAAGCCCACACGCAATGCCGCATCTCCCGACGCACGCAACCTATCACACGGCGCAACGCGGATCCGCGCACAGCCGAGAAAGCATGCAAAGCGGGCGCGAGGCTGCAGGACGCGTCATGGAGTTTCTTTGACGTGGCTAGGCGTTGGCATTCTTGTACTACCTGTTACCCTACACGTGCAGGCATGGATGGATGAATGGCTGGATGAGTGGGTGGGTGGGTAAAACGTAGGTGTAGGTGGATGTAAGTGTAGGTACCCGGGATCCTACACCTACGTAGAAGTTATTTTCGGGGAATGCCGTGTGCAAGGTACTAGGTGTAGGGGAGAAGGGCGTATGGATATGGCTGGTAAGTTTAGGGCGAGATAACGTAATGTGTGTGTGTGTGTGTGTGTGTGTGTGTGTGTTTTTGGGACTGGCACTGGCACTGGTACCCGAGCGACTACTTACACCAAGTAGAACTACTACGCCTACTTATGTAGTACGCTGTAAACTCGACTTTACAACATACAAACATATATACAAATTGATGTAAACCAAGTCTTTTTTTTTGTTTAAACGCCCTTATACAGACTTAATATACAGACCTACCTCCCCTTCTTGCCTCCGCCCTCCAAAAAAAAACAGCCCAGCCGTCTACCTCCCCCCCCCAGCCGCGTAGCCCCCATATTTACTTTTTCCCCTCCATCCCCCCCCCTGCCCCCAAAACCATCTTCCCGCCTCCCTAAGTATCAAGCCCAATCTCCGGCGTATTTTCTTTTCCCACCATGCACGTACCCTTTGATCCTGGCAGGCTACCCCAGCCTCTCCCTCGGCGCCCCCCCCCCTTTTTTTTGGTTTGAATTTCTGGTGTCAAAGCATATACCCAACTAGGCATAGGTGTAGTAGTATAGTATGTACGTGTAATGGGAGTGGGTGTGGATGTACCTACCCATGTCCATGTGCATGCGCCACGCGTCCCACGCGCCACGGCCAGGGAAGCTAAATGCGCCACGAAAGCCGCATGTGCGTCAGCAGTCAAGTGTAATATAAAGCTGAGTACCAGTAAGTATGAGTACGTACTCCAAGTAATATGCAGCATGCGCCACGCAGGATTTGTACTAGCCACTGACTACTACTACTACTGACTACTGGGTTACTTTAGTCAACACCAGCCCACTACGTAGCCACGTTTCCGCGTTTCCGCGTTTCCGCGTTTTCCCGTTTTACAACTTTCTTGCTTTCAGGCTTTGCTATATGGCACCGCAGATATCAAGACAACAAGACCAAATGTAAGACACAATCACGATAACAGGAACAAAGAGCGGCAAACACGGCGCTTGTAGCGCCAAACTAGCCTGTGTGAATTACATTTGGCATTGGGCATTAGGCATTGGGCATTGACATGTACACCTCGCTGTAGGTAGTGGTAGTGTGATAACAAAGGTAAGTAGGCATTACATCACAATGTATGTGTCCTGCGTACATGTTCCCGTTTTTATTTTCCATTTTGTCTCTCGTGCGTTTTAGATGATTTTTTTCTATTTGCCCTCTCGCTGTATATATTGTTAGTCTTGGGTGTATGTTTACTGTACACAGCTTCTTTTTCTTCTTCGACTTCTTTTTCTCATTGTATTCTCACTTCCTTTATACATACTCCCCCCCACCATCTCCCTCTCTGCCGAGCTTGCGCTACGTAAAAGAGAGAAGAAAAAAAAAAGAAAATGCCACAATCCAGTATCACCGGCACCACCAGCACCAGCACCAGCACCAGCACCTCTTCCTCTTCTTGCACAACATGCGAACTGGACCTGCAACCAGAACCACGACTTGGACTAGAACGCAAACTCGAACCAGCACCGGCCCTGGAACCAGAGATCAAAGACATGCCAATGGCCGAATGGCAATGTGCACACTGCGCACAGATCCACCGAGGCTGGGGCGCGCAAAGCGACAAATGCGAAAAGTGCGGGCGATGAAAAAAAAAATTAAAATTGAAAAAAAGTCAGAGTACTTAGTAATTAGTGAATGAAGACGATTTTACAAATTCCAAAAAAACAGTGCTAAACTTCATTACTTACTACGCGTCTATCACAAAACAAACGCCATAGTCTATGCTAAACGTTACAATGCATCATGGTCGTAATCTACATAACACAAAGCTACTTTAATCGCACACGCTTACCAGCAGGCTCTACTTGAGCATCTTGAACGACAGTGGAGTTGGACGAGGGGACCCAATTATGCGGTTGAGCATCGACAGGTTGCTTCTCCTTTTCTAGAGACCGGACAGATGTCGGCTTCTTCAATTGCCATGGGGCTTCAATGCATAGGGAAAATACTTCTCGGTCGCCGGCGACTCGCTTCTGTGATGCCTGTGTGGCGTTTGTTTCAGACTTGACAGGGCCATTGCTTGTTTCTGGCTGCTTGAAATCTGCCACTTGGTCCGTTTCTTCCTTGGTCTTTTCGTTCTCTTCATCCTCAATCTCTTCAGTGTAGTTCCACATCAAGTCAATCTCACCACGCGCAAGGGCAGTCAGCCAGATGCTGCCGAGAACACCAGGTACCAGGTACAGCAGCGCTGGCTGGGCATGATTCCACACCATCATGACGCCGAGTGTAGTCAACAAGCCCAGAATATAACCAACTAATCCAGCCGTAAAGTATGTCTTTGGGAACGTAAAAGGTGCCTCTGATTCACTTTCTGTCTTTGTAGCAACCCACAGCGGTCGGCCTGTAAGTGAATGCGTCCAGAAATGGTCACTCCAGCGTCCGGCCAGGGAATGATACACGGGCTTCGCCACCATATCCTGCTCTCCCGCCACCGCAGCAGGTATGCGCTTCTGTCGACGGAGGTAGAAGAGGTACAGGTCGAAGCGCAAGGCAAGACCAATCATGATGCCAGGGAGGACAATGTCGCCAAGGCCGAGCATGGCATGTGAGGGGGTCGAGGTGGGGTCATCGGCGGCAGGCGGTCGGGGGAATACAAGCTTAATCGGAACATCGAGAGACTTTGCTACCGTTACCATCATGGGTCTGCGTGTGTTAGCGACATTCCGAAACACTCGAGGGGCGCCTTACGTGAAAAAGACAAAGTAAATGTCGTAGAAGAAGAGAGCACCGAGGATTAAACTCCCCGTAGCAAATGTCGTGGGTGACATGAGCTGCAGGGCGCCATAGGAAAAGCCAAACCCTAGCAGATTGGTCAAGTACCACGGCTTATCCACCAGATTGAAGTAGGCCACAGTTGCGAAGCCAATCAGCAGGCCGACCATGCCGTGAGGCCCTAGCTTAAAGCGGCCAGTAAAGACACGGTGCATGTAAAGCTTCAGCACCCACTTGTTGCCCGGCATGGCTCGATCGGCCCAGAGTAGGTTCCCCGCCCACTCAGACAACGGTATTTTGGCGAGAAAGCCGGGGAGAGGCGTGGCGAGCGGTTGCTTACCGTGCACGTTGCCAGCCACCGGGAGCGCCGTCTTCGCCTCGCCGTCGACATGGTATAAGGCGGCGCCGACGACGTGGCGACGCGGGTAGATGAGCGAATGGCCAATGTCGAGGACATCTGTCATGAGTCGCGAGACGGAAAAGACACCAAAGACGGCAAAGTAGGCATTGAGTATCTTGTTGAGCAGCGCCGCGTCCTTCATCCACTTGAGCAGAAAGTACAGCGAGGCCAGGGCGGTCCCAGCAAAGAGGGGCATGAGGAGGGCGTCCGTGGGCGACAGGCCCTCCATGATGCGCTGCTCGTCCTCATCGTCGTCGTCGTCGTCTTCGTCGTCGTCATCGGCAGGGCCGGGTTTGTTCTTTTTCTTAATGGGTTTCGCCGCCGTCGACGGTCGTGTCAGCGAGGCATGGGCGCCCGCGTATATGGGGAACAGGGCTGCGACGATCAGGTGTATGTACGTGGGTAGCATT
This sequence comes from Exserohilum turcica Et28A, assembly GCF_000359705.1. Classification (NCBI taxonomy): domain Eukaryota; kingdom Fungi; phylum Ascomycota; class Dothideomycetes; order Pleosporales; family Pleosporaceae; genus Exserohilum; species Exserohilum turcicum. The sequence continues at coordinate 125,879 of NW_007359915.1, read as the reverse complement.
GGCTGGATGAGCGAGAACTCGTAGGCGGCCCGCCCAAGGAGCTGGGCCCAGAGACGTGGGTCGGAGTCGGCCATGGACGAGAGCAAGAGCTATGGCAAACGCGTAAAAGGCGGTGGTGGTGGTGGTGGTGGGGTGTTTCACACGCGCACAATGGCAATTGCCAGCGCGAGTGCGAGCGCACGGGGTTGGGCGGGAGGCTGAAAGAGAGTTGAAAGGAGTCGGAAAACAAAAGTTAAACCAGAGAATGGCGACTGGACATGGCCTGAGCCGCGGGCGGGTGAGACAGACAAAGCAAGGTGCTAGTAGAGTTTGGGGGTTTGGAGTTTGGAGCTTGTTGCAGCGGCGCAGCTGCAGTTCCCCCACGTAGCCGTTCGGCAGCCGATCAATGGGGGCGAGCCTCGCTTCTGGGCGATCGACCTCCACGTACCGGGCCCTTGTCTCCAGATCGGCCCATCCACACATGTGCATTTGCATGCGCGGGACCTTGCATGCTCCTCTTCACCGCCTGCCATGCTCCTGATCCGAGTGGGATTCCGTGCTACATGGCACACACACACACAACAACCCATGAGCGACATCAACATGCACATGCATCTGGACAAGCGTGGTGGTGCGCAGAGTGTTTGTATTGCTACGCAGACGGTCGGTCTTGGGTTCCATGTACAGTTGTCCTCCTCCTCGTATACCAATGTAGTTCTCTCTCTCTCTCTCTCTCTCTCTCCTGCAAGCACCTCGTCTTCTCTCCTCCTTGTTATGTACAAATGGCTCTAGGCTAAATCCTCCTCCAATCGTGTAATGCATATGCTCGTCAAATGCGAGGAGCCAATAGAAGCAAACCATGGTAACAAAGTAAGCGCCGAATAAAGTTGAGCCCAAGCCAGGCATGTCGAAAAAGAATAAAGCAAAACCCTCCATCTGCCAGATTGCTCCCCCGGCCAAACCCAAAATCATCAAAGGATATTTTGTATGCAAAAAAAAGTGAAGAAAAAATAAAAATAGAAAGGGAAAAAAGAAAACGGGAAAAAAACATGTCAGAAGCTGGTAAAGAAGACGTCATGAGCTGCGGCCAGACCAGCTGACGGTAAACATCCTGGTTAGTGTATCAAACCGGCAAAGAACCCCCCCAACGCAGACGCTAGTAAAACAAAGAAGAGAGACAAAACGGGCCTAGGGCTCAACAGGGCGTAAGGCGTGTGTTGGAGACATTGTAGTCTCGTAGCATGTCAAACGACATGCCGTCGACGTGGACGCGCTGGTGCGACTCGACGTAGACGTCATGGGCGTTTGCTAGGGCAGCGGCTTCCCAGGGCGAGAGGGCTGTGGTGCGCTTGGTGCGGATGTGGGGAGGCGTGACGGCGGCAATGACGCGCTCTTTCATCTGAGGCGTGATGGCCGTGGGACGCTTGCAGTCAAAGTAGGACGAGGAGGCGGACGACGAGGAGAAGGAGGGTGCCGAGGTGGCCGACAAGGATGTAAGCTGTGGCTGCGAGAGGTGGGATGAGGGGTAATCGTCGTAATCCGGTTGCGCGGATGAGGGACTGGGTAGTGCTGACTGATGCGGGAACGTGAACTGCTTGGCCGTGGCCGGCTCAGGCTCCTGCTCGATTGGCGTCGACGAAAACAGAAACGATGAGCCATTTTGGGAATCCTGGTAATAGCTCAGAACCGAGGGCGTATGGGTGGTGGTGGTGGTGCTGACCTTGTCGAGCGAGAGACGGTGGTGGGAAAAGGCGATTGACTCGTCGTCGGTGTCATCATCGGTCGAGCTCCAGGCAGAAAACTGGCTCTTGAGGGGAGCTCGGATCGGGGGAATGTCAATGAGGCCAGGCTTCTCGACTGGCCGCCTGATGGTTGAGCACGACACATGCGAGGCCTGGGCGGCATAGGACAAATCAGGACACGAGCGCGGCGACAGCGGTGACGAGGCGTCGGGGCCGGGCTGGTAGGTGGGAATCGACTGTAGCTGCTGCTTGATGAACTGGGCCAGGTTGGCGGAATAGTCTCCTAGCGTGGGCGAAGGGTTCCGGACAGGCCCGCCCTGGTCATGTGCGACAACGGTCGTGGTGCTCCGGTCCGTGGCATCAGAAGGCATGCGCGAGTGCGAATGCACGTGGCGGACCTCACCAAAGGGCGCGGGCCGGTCGTGGGGCGTGGGCACGGCGGCGAGCTGCTGCAGAAAGTGAAGGTGCGATGCGGCGAGTAGGAAACACAGTTGGGCAATGGGCCAAAAGCAAGGGTGCGGGCGATCGCCGGCATGGCCCTCGACAGACACAAGAGACGCTGGCTCGCGGGCTGCTGAGACACTGACTGGTGGTGGTGCAGTCGACATGACGTTCGCAGGCCATGCACGGCAATGACAGGACGGGCCTGCGGATTGGCCGCGACGCCCAAAACACCAGCGGGATGCGGCAGTAGGGCCACGGCGCCATCCAGGGGTACGCGATAGTTTGTCCTTCTTTTTCGCCCTCTGCCCACGACCCATGTCGCCCCAGCCCATGTCGCCTGTCCACTGTCCAAGTCTCTAAGCGTCATGTGCGCATGCCAACAAGAGCCCTTTCTCGCACGCCTGCCCGCCTGCAGTGCCGCCCGCCCACTCATATTGCGCCCTCGCCCAGCCCGCTCTCACACACACACATTCACTCAACCGCCCACACACCACACACCCACACACACCCACACACACCCACACACGCAGCCGTTGTTCCGCTGCTGCCAGTGCTGCATAGTCGCCCTCGCCCGCGTCTGCTTCTTTGCTTCTTCTGCTTCTGCTTCTTTGCTTCTTCTGCTTCTGCTTCTAATTGCGCCTCGCTTCTCCTGCCCCGCTGCGCCATACTAGCCCTACACTAGCCCTACCTGGTCAGCCTGCTGCTGCTCGACCCTCATATACCACGTCTTCCGCGGCTGCCACGGCCATGTACTAAGCCCTCCCCTCACCTGCACACCACCACTACTCCTCCTCCTCCTCCTCCACCACCACCATGGACTACATGCACCACCGCCAGTCTTCGCCCGGCCCGCGCCCTGCCAGCCCCCGCCGCAGCATGCAGAGACAGAGGAGCAACTCGTTTCCCATTATCGAGGCCTTGGGCTGCACAACACCAGAGGCTCGTCTGATCCTGGCCGAGAGCAGAGCAGCCGTTCGCAAGCGCCGCCGCCGCCGCAACCAGTCGGTCGAGGAGGCCACGCGCGCCTTCAACCCTCGAGAAGCCTTGCCACTGACACCTCGTCGTCGTCTGAGTGGGCGCTCGCTGCCTGCTGCCCGCGGTGCCCTTGCCTCTGCCTGCCTGATCAGCGCACACGCACGCACACACACGCACACAAATACGCATGCCCGCCATTACTCACAAAGACACGGGCGCTGATGCCCCCGCCGCGTGCGCTGCCGCTCGGCGTTGCGGGTGCGAGTACAGCGGCGGGTGGTGGTGCTGGTGGTGGTGCTGGCGAGTGCTGGCCGGGTAGCGACTACGAGGGCGTCTTAGTCGTGGGCGTGGTTCGGTGGCGCACGACCAGGGCGGGCGGTGGCGCTAGCAGGCGCGCTAGGCCCAAGGCAGGCCATGCACAGGCACGAGGGCAAGAGCAGAGAGAACAAGAAAAGAACAGAACATTTTGCCAGCCCATGGCACTTTCCCCTTCGGCCCGACCGCAGCGAACGCCAAGCTGGGCAGAGGCTGTGCACCGCATTGCTTGCAGCGCCAAACGAGCCCTGGACGGCCTCATCTCGTAATCCGTAATGCCCGGGTGGAGAGCCTCAGGGCACCCCGCCGAGGTGGCGCCTCTGCTGTGCTGCTGCTGCTGCTGCTGCCTGACACCCAGCGAGACAACACCACAACACCACAACGGCCCGCCACCTTCACGACACTACCTTCACACACCATGCTAAACAACACGACACTACGCTCTGCTACACAACGCCCATCCTGCGACTGCCTTGTCTCTGCTAACTCTGCCAGTACGCCGCCACCCTCGCCTTTCAACACCCTCCTTCACCACTGCCACACGCCCCCTGCACACCCACACACACACACACCACCTGGCCGCTGCCAATGACTGCCATTTCCGCCATCTCGGCTGCTTCACGGGCCCTGCGACAGCTTTGGTCACAGAAACATCAACAACACCGTGGCTGAATTTTTTTTTCCCGATTGACATCATTCGCCCTGCTCGCTTGCGACACCATCCCTGCACGTCACCAGCCTGCTTCACCAGCCCCAACTCTGTTCCCTTTCACACACCCTCGACAATCACAATTCGCTTGTTTCCACTCGCTGTTTCCCAGATTGCCGCTCCTTCCCCCGATGCCCCGCTGCCCTCGTCGCCTCTTGCCTGTTTCACCACCCAGTCCCAACACAAACACTCATCAGTCAGCAACACATCACTCGCCTCGCCTCGCCTCATCCCCTCACCACCTATCCTGACAAGCCCTCCGCCAACGCCTCGCAAAATCCCCGTCCTGTCATGCGCATCGCGGCCCCATAGGGCACGAGCACCCTTCCTTTTCCGCCTCGTTCCGTACCGCCCCGTCAATGCCCCTTGGCCCATACACGCTCGGTCTGGTCTTGCTCTCACTCTTGCCTCTGCTTTTCCTCGTCGCCCGCCATCTGGCAAAGCGCTCACGCCAGCTGCCATGGACCATCGACGATACCCTGCTACTACTCGCCCTGGTACCATCGGCCCTTTGCTCTAACAACGACTGCCGTATTGACGTTATGCCGCCAGCTCTTCCAGTACATTGTCGTGGCCATGTTTGCATTTTGCATGTCACTCCCTGTGTCTGATACTGTCATTGCTAATGCCATGGAGCCATGGCCGCTAGTCTCGTCCGTCGTCACATAATCACCGTCACCATGGACGACCTCAGGCTCGCTCTCATCGTAAGGCCAAGCCTTTTATTTTATTTTGGTCTTGCCCGCCCGTAAGCTGCTTACAGGCACAGATACTCTGGCTATTCCACATTCCCATGGCCATCAGCATCGCCATGTCGCGTTGTGCAATCCTCATCTTCTTCCTCCGCACCCTGTACATCCGGACATATACTCGCCTCAGGCACCTTGGTACTGCAATATGCCCAAGATGGTGATGCTACAATCAGACTGTTGTTGATCCGTCGTTAGCACACATTTGCATTCTTCTTGCAGTCCTGTTGGGACTCTTGTCTGTCGTCATCACGTCGCTCCACTGCCGCCCCGTGCGATACAACTATGCGTTACCACATGAAGATCCAAACCACTGTTTCCGATTGCGGCCTTTTGTGGCGTCGATCGCCGTAGCGGGTATGGCCTTGGACGGTCTCACCTGGTACATGCCCCACCGCGTGGTCTGGAACCTCAAACTCGATGTATCCCACAAGCTGGCCATCTCCTTCATGTTTGGCCTCGGACTCTTCAACATAGTCATTGGTGGCCTGTGTACCGACTCTCTTCCCAAGGCGGCTTCGAAACGCGACATTACCTATTTCATGGGGGAGAGTCTAATGTGGGCCGTTGCCCAGATAAGCACTGGGATCATGGTCAACTGCTGTCCACTGTTGCGTCCTCTCTTTGACCGGCTTCTCCCGCACCGAATTGTCTTCGCCAACCAGAGGCCTAAAGCTACCTCGAAGAATACACGGTCCTTGCGCTCTCCGGATGATTGCCAAACAACAGCGGCTCCACTGGCAGATGAGAACGCGAGCGCGTCCATAACAGTGACTACTAATATTGCTATCCGAAATGGTACACGCCTTCCACAACCACTAGAAGAAGCTCGCGGCGGACAGATGGGCCCGACGTTTGATGTCGAGAAAGGGCCTGCAGGCTATGCAAAGTGTCGGGGGTATAGTAGAGTAGGTGGTTGTGGATGCTGCGGTGAGGCGGATAACAGTTGAAGCTTGGTAGACCTGTGTCCATGTATACTGTAGGTCAGTATTGTTACTGTTAAACAGGGTCCATGGCTTTTTACTTTGTTGCAACGACTAATTTACTCTTCGAGTGTAACGACATAACTAGACCATCCTGCAGCATATAGTTGTACTACTCGCTTACCCCGCAAAGCCACGACTTCACGAAACACGTTACAAAAGTCAGGCCCATCCAACCCCAGCTGTCCACGACTATTCTCCCCCGCCGCAAAAACGGCTCTCTCGCCCTCGCACTCGGCCGCCACTAGCACATGGCCATGTCCAATGGCAACATCATAGACGCTCGCCTCGGCCCCATGAATCCTGACATCCACTACCTTGACAAACTCATCCTGTTCTTCTTGTTGTTGTTGTTGTTGTTGTTGTTGTTGTTGTTGTTGTTGTTGTTGTTGTTGTTGCTCATGTCCTCCTTGGTTTCTCAACAAAAGCAACTCACCGCTTCCCCCAGGACATGGCATACCCCAGAGAAACAGCTCTCCCTGCTCACTGAGCGCACCGCTCATATAGCCGCCTGAGACGACTTTTGTAACGCGTGTTTCCTCTAGATAGCGTATGCGCGCTAGGCGCCATGCTGCCGATGCGACCGCCGCCGCACCGCCGCCGCCGCCGCCATGACCGCCGTGCTCACCGCCATCATAACAATGATTATAATAGTCGATCGTCTCGCGCTGGCCCCCGTATTCGTATCCCTCGTAATCATCATGCTCCCAATTATCCACAGACGGCTGCCGACGGCCAAGACACGCCGCGAACCGTGTATCCGACATAGAGTTGAAGCTTGTCCATACGTGCTGCTGAGCTGCGTCGAGCACTGTTGTAGTTGTGGCGTTTGCGACTACTTGGTCGAGTCGTGGTGGTGGTGTTATTTCCCGTGCTATTGTCCTTCTTAATGTTGGTGTTATGGAATCGGCTGCAGTAGTTGTATGAGTAGTGTGAGTAGTAGGCCGAGTAGGACGAGAGTCAGTGTTGCCAAGAAGCCACTCGCGCAAATGCCCGATATCAGGCATGCATAGCATGGTTAGGCTTTCCCCGTCGGCTGGGGATATAGAGTTCCTGCTGCTGCTGCTGCTGCTGCTGGTTGCCGCGGTATTTGAACATGCTGTGACCGAGGCATTTGAACATGCAGTGGCATTTGAACATGTGGCTGCGGCATCTGAAGCTGAGACTGAGCCTGAGACTGTTGCCGTGGTGGTGGTGGTGCTGTGTGTCTGCCTCGTCTGCAGCAGACAAACGAGTACCGTGCCATTATCGAGTATCTTGATATCCACAATCCTCCTCTTACTCCTCCCATTATTATTATCACCATCACAGCTACCGTGACTGAAGCGGTAAACCTGCGTCTCCAACACCCCCATCCTCTCAACCTCAATCTCTGACCCAAACAAAACTACCACATCCTCATCTTCCTCTTCCCCATCGTCCTCGTCATGCTGCGGGAACCTCGCGGGAACAAGGTAGCCCTGCAACCCAAGATGCATTGCACCACCGAAAAACACAACATGGCCCTGTTCTCTTTCCTGTTCTTGTTCTTCTTCCCGTACATGTGCGTCTCCGTCCCCCGGCCCTGGCGCTGGTATCTGGGCAAGCCGCGCTCTGAGCCGCGCATCCCGCTGTAAATGTTGCTGCTGTGTCCCCGCCAGTGCCGTCCCGCTGTATGTCAGACGCCACGACGCGTGTGTGTGCGGGCGCCGCGCAACCACCGCGTCGCACCATGACGCCCAGAGTATGCGTATCGTTGCGTCGACGATTGCATCGCCGGATGCTTTGGCTTCACGCGCGTCTTGCGCGCGGGATGTTGCTGGTAGCGACGTCGAAATCCTACTACTGCTACTACTACTACTACTACTACTACTACTATCGCTACTGTCGTTGTTGCTATCGCGGTTGCTATCGCGACGACCAGGATGCGGTCCAACGCCAAACCTCCAAAGACGCATACTTTATTGATTTTCCGGCCTGGGTCCCTGGAATAACTATCTGTTATCGTTTGTTACCCTGGATCTGCCAATGATGTAATTTATCGGAGTTTGCCCGTATTGGGAGTGTAGTTTTCCCCGGGAGTGTTGCGTTAATATGTGAGGTAAGTATCGTATGTATGTGTGTGTGTCCCTTGTCGTTTGTCTTGTCTTGTATTATTTTCTTTCCTTTTTTTTCCGGGCTTATTTCCGTTCGGGCATAACTCATGTACAGTAAGTCAGGGAAGAAAGATAGGTTGTCGTTTCCAGCGTGTATCGGTGTCGGTGTCAGTGGACGCTTATCTATCGGCGTGCATGTCCGGGTACCGAGCGCGTGGTTGAGATAGATGGAGAGGGGGGGGGGAGGCGACGGAGGGACATGACTTGGGGTGAGGACGACAAGCGAGTACAAGCCGGCCGTTTTCTGACAAATCACACGAGGGAAGGGTGATCGTCGATGAAGAGATGTGAAGCATTAGGTGTGTGGGGAATCCAGCATGAGCAAGGGAAGACGAAGATGGGGGGTCCCTTGACTGTGTGTGCGTATATGCGGGGGGGGGGGACGGGACAGCGAGCACGTGCCGCAACAAAACCCGTTGTTGGTGAGACACTCAGAATGGTTTCAAGTGGAGGAAAATCAAAATCCGGCCGACCCAACAAGAAGGAAAAAAAAAGAGCACATGGCCATGTTCGGAGATTTTGTTGCTGCCAAGAGGACGAAGAAGAAATAAGACGTACGCGGCTTTTGCGCTGGCAAAAAAACGTCAGTGCCAAGATGTGCAATGGGATAAAAGTAACGCGACAGAGGCAGCGAGAAAGACAATGAGAAAGGTGACGCGAGAAGCGCAATGACCGAGGGTGAGAAAGAGATCATGTGCGTGTGTGTACGTGAGATATGGAGCGAGAAAATAGAAATAAAGTTTGCGCAAGCAAAGTTAAAATGAATACTTTACTTACTTACTGTATCTTACTTACGTATTACACATGTCTAGCACGCCGTCATATAGCATCGCGATGCATGCCTGTTGGGGGGCGCGGTCCCACTGTTGTAAGGGCTGAGGGAGCTATATCTGGTATGGAACAGGGGAAGTAGGTAGGCCACGGTAAGTGCCTGATTGTGTTATGCACTTGAATGCTACCTTTCTCTGCTACCTCGTTAACCCAAGGCAACGGTTAGGGACGAAAGACATTGAGATTTGAAAAAATAAACAAATAGAGTCTCAAGACGGATGAGCCAGGCTCGTAATGGCACCGACCGCGATCCTGGCCATGCATGTAATATGCGGATACAAGGGCAAAACGGAAGGAAGCCCGAGTTCGATTAAGCTTTTTTCGTGCCTGAAAATCTTCGTTGGTATGGAAAGTTTAATCGACCCTTCCTCTGTCTAGACCGCATCACGTGGGCTGGCGTGAGTAGAGTTGCTGGTGGGTCGCGCATCGATATCTCCCTCCGTACACGACGACTCTTCTTCTCGAAGCGAACCAAAAAGAAAAAAAAACTTTCTTTCTTTCTTGGCTTCTTCCACTGCCAATCTCCCATCACAGCACCCAATGCCACTTCATGCCCAAGCGCTGGAAAAAGGAAAACAACGACCTTTTGGGCACGTACCCTGCATACCGAGCCTGCCACCATGACGCAAACGAACCTGCCATACCGCAAATAACAGACGTTAGCAGAAGAAAAACTGGAACTTCATCCGTCACAAGCACAGACGGAGACTCCCCCATGACGACATGGGGCACGCGTGTGTGTGTGTGTGTGTGTACGACGACGACCGGGAGACTTACCTGCAGCGGGCCCCAAGTCGGCGAAACCAAGGGCGTCGAGAACCCATGGTGCGAGGAGGGCTAGCACCCCGAGTGCAACGACGGTGCTGATGACTGGGTGCTCGATGACGAAGCCCTCGATTTCAGCTACGGCTGACACGGCGCGCTGGTATGCCGAGTTGACGCTGGGACCGAGTTTCTCGTGCGCTGTTTGCAGGACCTGCGCGAGCTTGTCGAGGATGAGCTCTGCGAGGTGCTGGCGCCAGCCATATGCACCGACTTTGGAGTCGAGCTCCATGCGCAGCGCGGGGCCGCTCGATGAAGTCGTGAGTAGAGTGGCGACGACGTCGTTGGCTGTGGCGACTGCGACATCATGGGAAAGCAGCGACGCTTTTTCGTCGCATGGCGGCGTGGCGTCGGGCTGGCGGTGGTGATGTGCACCGCAGGGCAAGCATGCGACCAAGGCTAGCAGGCGATCGAGCGCCATGTTTGCGAGAAAAAGCTGTTTTGTGGCCTAAAGTCGCACTCCGGCGTGTTTGTGCATGCGATAAGTATATATATCTGGTGTTTTAGCGCCCGGGTCCCGCGCTGGCTGCGCCGCATGCAGTGAAAGCTGCTTGAGTCGTACAGTCTTGTCCAACCAACTAACCCCTATTCGGAGTTTCAAACGACTGGCTGTAGCAGTTGCCGCTGATGCACAGTTGGTCGGGTGACTATACGCAGGCTGCATGGCTGACGGAGGCGGTATGTAGAACCAAGAGGTGATTGGCTTGGACGTGAGTGAGTGGCTGCGACCTGAGTGACAAGGCTGAATTATGTGCTTATTGCATAATCTTGCTTGATTAGCGGATAGACGGATAGGTGGAAATGGTGATTCGAGCATTGAGCGGTATGAACGCATGTATGAGTGGATGATCTCTATGTACGTTATACGTATGGATGGAAGTGTTGTGTACAATGCTTTACCTAGTTTTGTTCTTCAGCTTCACTCTTTAGAGGTGTAGAGGAATCACGAATCACGAATACTTTACCAGAACCAGGATATCCTAGTAATATGTAGTATCGAAGAGACCGAGGGAACGTGGCGTGAAGCTGAATCGAGTACATGATTTCCGCTACGTTTGAGCAGCAACAAATCCAAATTCCACATCCCTTTGTTCTTCTTCATCTTCCCAAACCCACACATACACACATATCCGCTATTCAAATACAAATCTACACACACACACACACACACACACACTCTCTCTCTCTCTCTCTCTCTCTCTCTCTTCTTCTTCTTCTTCTTCTTCTTCTTCTTCTTCCCAGCATCACCGCAAGCCATTTCCCTAGACTAAAAACACACACTACTTTAGCAAACAAGTCGAATGAAAACTCATAGATAATAGCATGCAAAAATAACAGGCCCCCTACGTCTCACAACCATGCTCATTCCAGATCCTGGAAAGAGCTTTAGACATACAAATACGTACGGCAACTGAGATGTGAAAACTGGAATGACGCCACACTGCTGTGTATTCAAAGAATTGCGTGCTTTTTTGTATCTTGGCTGTGTAGTATTTTTACATGGGATGAGTGTGTTCTTGACACTGTTGTAGTAGTAGTAGTAGTAGTAGTAGTAGTAGTAGTAGTAGTAAGTAGAATCTGTCGATATATCCCGTGTTATTATGATTAAGGAGTGATATAAAATTCGATTCAGGAATAGAGGAGAAATGGAATAGAGTGTTATAGTACACTTGATAAATAAAGCAGTTTGTTAAAGGGGAAAACAAAAGAAAAAATTCCCCATATGGCTTGTGAACTGGAACAGCATGCTAGATACTGCTACACCTTGTCGTTACAGTACCTGCAAGAGAAAAAAAAGGTGCTGTTTGGCATACATAGCTGGCGTGTGTGTGTGTGTGTTTGTGTGTGTGAAAAGAAGGTGGATAGTGTGGTGGATATTCGGCTGGGCTTGTTATTGGGATATATGGGATTGGTGGGGGAAGATAGGAGAGAGAGAGAGAGGGGGGGTTGAGATGTAAATATAGTAAGGTAAAGGTAAAGAGGATGAGATGGCGATAAGATAGGGAGAGGGAGAAGCTTTAGTTTCCCACTTTGTCATTTGCCATATCGAACAGACCCCCCCCCCCTTCCCGCTCAAAGACCAAAAAAAACACCAACGTATTGTAATACCCAATTCCATACCCATATCTACTCTGCTTATCTGAGTCAGGTACCCCTCCTTCCCCCCCCCCTTTCTTTTTTGTTGTGGAATGACAAATCCAAGAAACACAAAAAATGGCTATTTTATTTTTGGGATTTACAAATAGAAGAGATCAAGCTCATCATTATCCCAAACTCGTACTGCGTGATCTGCAGGAGGGAGAGGAGGGAGGGTAAATGCTTGTTGGGTTTGAAACGAGGGCTGCGGATGTGGAATGGGTGGACCTGGTTTTACTTTCGACAACGGCTGTGTTCGTGGCGGTGGTGTGGGGCATGTGCGGGGATGGATGGACGGGTGGGTTTTGGAGAAGAGGGTGAGGGTATTAGCTCGGTAATGTGGCTGTTTCTGGGTATTTTTAGACTGGAGTACTGTCTGCATGGTGTCTATGTGTGTGTGTGAGAGGTACAAGATATAATACTCCGCTGCTGACATCTATCACGTACGCTATTCCACTGTAAAGTCCGTTGAAATCACGGATAGAAGTAAATCAACACACACGTGACAAGGTAGTGTGCATAAAAAGCGCTTGCTAACCCAAGCTGCTCTACTCGAGAGAGCAAAAGATTCGACAGAGGCAAACACCAACTCATCTACGGCCGCTTAGGCCCAATGCCAAAGAAATCCGGCATATAGCCATGCACCCATACCTTTTGCCTGACCATGTGTCTAAAGTAATCCTCAAACGTGCACCCCATGATGAGCACCACCCATACGAATCCCAGCAGGCGCCAGCGAGCTGAATCTCTGCACCCCAGTTTCTTGCCGAGAGCGATAACGTGGTCTTCCACCATGATGATGGCGGCCTGGGTGAGGAAAAACCGCCATGAGCCCGTGTCGTCCCATGAATGAGCAATCATCATGGAGCCAAACGCATGTACGGCGCCTGTAATGGTAAAGGCAGCAAACAGCTGCACGTACTTGGACGCAAATGAGCCCTTTTTCAGACCTAGTCCATTCCGCGCAAGCCACAGACTGGGTGCGGCGCATAGCCTGCGACACTGCTGGTGCCAGACGGACGACCACGCCTGGCGGACGCTCCAGAGATCGCGGAGGCGGCCAAAGCCTGAGGGGCAGTCACGCGGGTTGGCAAGGCCAGAGGATACACTGATGATGGCGTACAGAGTGTGCATGATTTCGAGGTTGACGAAACAGATGATGATTTGCACCCATGCGTACCAGAAGCGGATGTGGAACATGGCGGGGTCCGCGGGCAGGAGCTGTACGAATTTCTGGCCGGACTTTTCCAGAACCTCGAAAGTGCCGTAGGGAGAGGCGGCCGAGTGGCATACAATGATGTCGTTGCAGATGTAGAAGATTGCCAGGCGCAGCGTTTTGCGGGCGATGAAGAGACTGTGTATCGTTAGTTTTTAACGTCGAAGAGAAGGCGGATGCCAGGGAAACGTACAGACGAGGATAGTCAGAGGGGACTTCCATATTGATGTTTTTGACTTGGCAGCTCCATCCCACGTATCGGTTTGTAACGGACAGACGGGCACCCCACCACATGCGGCTCCAAAAGGTAGTTCCAGCGCCACCGGGAATGATTTCATATCTCTTTCTCGGCGCTACCGCCTTCCCGTTGCCGTTCATCTTGCCGTTTGCCGTCTCATCCTTCTCTTTCTGCAGTGCAGCACCTTTTCCATAATGGATCTTGTACCATCCTTCCCTGTCTGGATTCGACAGCAGAACCCGATCTATCCAATCAAACATCATGGCAAAACTCAGGCATTCCATGGCGTAGCGATGCCCCCATTGTATATCCCATTGTCTGTACCAAGACTGCGCCATGAACAGAAGAAGTATCGGGAAACTAATGGCGACACGCGCGACTTGATGCTCAGGTCCCACTGCCAGCGCAGCCATGTTGTTGAGATAAAGGATAGGGAATTGGAGCGCCAGAAGGACTGGCGGCAGCTCCAGCGACAAGGCCATCCTGCTGCCCTCCCACCGAGACAAAAATTAAAAGAATGAGGCAATGACTGGCGGATACACGGTGGGAACGTCAGCTTGAATATATCCTCTCTCGGCTCTTCTCTTAACGTACGTACGTTGAGACAAGGTTGCCGGTGGTGCTAGCCAATGCGGTCTAGGGGACAGGCCTCCGTCCGTGCAGGCGCGGAACCAATGGTGACATGGCCAGTACATTAGTGTGAGCGAGGGGCTCCACAATGGTCAGCTAGCTTCAGAGTTAAATGTTGCCGTGTGGATCACCAGCGCCAAACTCAACCTCATGCCATCTTATCTTGGATGACTGTACACGAAGTGGCTAGGCCCGCGCAGACGTGTAGTAGTCAAATGCCTGCCGAGGCAGTTCGTAAAGGTGATAGCACATGTGGAGGGGCGCTCAGCCGGAATGTAGAGAGACTTGGCCCGACGCAAGGGTCCCGGGTCATCAGCGTGTCAGCTTCCGCGTACCATGCCACTACACGTATGACAACCGGATGCTCGCGGGCTTGAGTTGAGACAAATGGTCTGGGAATCGAGTGTCTGTACCATCGTGTTCGTTTCATAATGACCCCTGCAGCCGTGATCGTGTTAATGGAATTGTCCTTTATATGTTCAGGCCTACCAAGAACTCCACTTCTTTACCTGAAATATCGAAACAATAAATCCAAAGCCAGTTCCCGAAACATTCCCCATGCAAATCATCAGTGGAAGGATCCGGATAGTACGGCAATTATACAGGCTTGTCTGAATTATTTGGGATTGCCGTGAAACAATCCAAGGTCAACTAGCCCTCCACCTAGGCAGGTCAATGAGTGCAGGATCCAGACGTATGATTGGGTACACAAGTTTCATAAAGATTTGGATAGAATGGTATCATTAGAATCCTCTATTGTTGGCCGTAACGAGTCGGAGAAGTATAGACAGTTGGAGGTGGTAGTTGCCGTCCGGAAGCAAAGTCTGGACAACCTCAACCCAGGTCGTGTGCGCCCAACTGACTATACCGACATGTCCTCCGCCCGCCATTCTAAAGTTGTACATCTTGAAAGCTTTCACCGTTATCGTCATCTTCGACAGATGCCTGTCCCGGTTTTGTTCTTTGGGGTAGACTAGCCTCTACTGCTTTTTCGTCGCTTGGCTCAGGCTCCGAGTCGTCTTGTTCGCTTTCGTCTTGCTTATTCACCTTTTCAGACTGTGATTTGGAGTTTTCTGCTTGGGCCCTTTGCTCCTCATGTCCCTTGGATTCCACAGAGCTTCGTCCACTCTTCTCGCTCACATCGTCTTTGGGCGGAGGGCGTGGTGGTGCTGCACCGTCCGTGTCACGCTCTTGTCTGGATTGCTCCGGGGTGGGCGGAGTGACCTCGGTCCTGGGGCTTATGACTGGACTTCTTGGCTGTTGCTGTTGCGGTTGTTGTTGTGGTTGTGCTGGCTGCTGAGCTGGCTGCTGTGAAGAACCCGCACCAACACTTCGTAATCGTGGATCGGCGTTGAGGTAGTAGCCCCTGACACCGACGATTCTTCCCTCTCTCTCGCACCCTATGACCCAGTCTGGTACCACGACGGGAATGTTGTTCTCAACCGCCTTTTCCCATGCCGGCCCCCTGCCCTCTGTGCAGATAAAGTGTGTTGTGTCGATGCGGACCGTGTCGACAATCTTGGCACCGATTCGCTCGACCGATCGCTGCAGAGATTCGCGAAGCGCTGCAGGCATGTGGCCGGGCGTAATGGTGATGCCTGACAGATCTGTCATCTTGTGTGTGTGCACCTTGAGCCTCTCGCTGCTGAATGTGCCGGCGCTAGTCTTGAGGACGAGATGGAATTCGTATTCCGTGTCGACGGCCATGCCGCTCAATTTGGTGCTGTGCTGGTCGCCAGGTTTGGGTATTGTGCCTGCCTTGTTTCCATTGCGGTAGAGCGTCAGGCTGCGCAGTTCGGCGGTCGCGATGTCGATGGGGTCCCATTCGAGGACGACTGAGGTTTGTGTGGCATTGCGGCACTTGAGGACGGGCGCTGAAGGGGTGCGCTGACCAAAGGTGCGGTAGATCTCAGACTGCAGCTCATGGAAAGCTTTCTGGGCATCGGCTTCGGCTTTGTAGTTGCGGCCGACATCAATGTCGACCATAGACCCGGAGGAGATATCTGGCGGAAGCAATATGGAGGGGAACTCGATCTAGATTGAGGTTAGCCAGAGTGAATTGCAAGGGCGTCGCAAGGCATTGAGGGGACCCACGAGGCGTTTGTCTTCGGTCAGCAGCACAGCCACTCCGGCGTCAACCTTACCGACTGTGAGAGAGACGAGCATCTTGGGCGCGAGGGGATGAGGCTGGTGGGTGAGAGAGACGTGTTGGGTTGGATGGCTGGCTCAGCTGCCGCGTACCTGAGCATCACTGGGCGGGCCGAGGATTTGCCGTGGCAGGGGTTAGCGCCAGAGATGGAAGTATGGTAGACGCCCATGATTGCGGTTTCTTTACACAATTAGCTACCAGGGCTTGGTGGCACAAAGCGCAAGACGCTGGAGAAGAGATGTAGGCCTATTTGACAGGTTCGACTTGTCTGCCAACACGTGACGCGCTGGAATGCAGCTCAGTCTGTCGCTTTTCTGCTCACGTGCTGCTGGGACTCTCGATACGACTGGCAACGAAGAGGCCGTGCCAGTAGAACATGGCACGCGAGAGACGACTGGATGCCTGTGGTGGAGTGCCTAGTCATGTATCGGTTTCTCCAAACTGCATCTGCCCTGCAACCCGCATTAGTCAGCAGACGCGTCACGTGAATGGGCGTCTGGGGCGACACTGCGCAGCACATGGCATGGATGCAGGCCGGTACGCCAGGTGTCGCGCATGCGGCCCTGCACCAGCACCAGCAGCGCGACGCAGCGACAGCGCCGAGTCCAGACACGGCGGGGGATTTGCTGTCACCACTCAACTCCACACCCTCGCCCAGGGCTGCGGCCAGCGTGTCTGAGCGCGAGCCTCTCCCACTCGCAGCGGCGATCGGTGATGGAGGCAGTGGGGAAAAGGGCCCGCACTAACGACTCCATGGCCGTGGCTGCTTCCTCAACACTTTGCCAGCACCAGCACCAGCACCAGCTCTACACCACCAGCAGGCATCGTTTTGGCGCGCAAATCGAGCGGTGAAAGGCGCGGCAGGCAAAGCAGGGCCTGGACAGGGCAGCCCGTGTCGGTCTTGTCGCCGCCCGCATCTGGCCAGAGGATTCTGCGGCTCTGTCGACAAGGGCCGTGGGCGTGAAACCGGGCAGACGAGGGGCATTAGGCCCAAGCGGGCCTACGCCAGCCGTTCGCGATAAGTCCCACCGGTGCAGCTGCAGGTGCAGCCATGCCTATGATGTATCGCGACTTCCTGCACGTCCATGGTTCGTAGTAGCCACCACCACCACCGCCCGCCTGCCCAAAACCCCCCCTCGCCTCGCCTCGCTCCCATCTGCTCCCCTCCCTCCCCTCCCCTCCCTCTATCTCTCTATTTCTCTTTCTCTCCCCCATACGCTCCATCTCCCTCCGCATTGCTCTGCCCGCCAATTGCTTTGCCCGCATCCATTACCGCTCTCTACCTACTAGCACCTTGGCTGTCTGATTACCCCATTGTTTGCCCCATACTACCTGCAGCCAGTTATTATCTCAACGCCCCTCCTCGCGCCGCCCGCCGCACCATCCTTCCCTTCACCCACTCCAGCGACACGGACGCTTAGTCGTACCGTCGCCCACGCTCCCAATGGTTCTCATTGAGAATCAGGTATACCTGTGCGAGGAGGAAAAACGCCTTAAGCAGGACCGCGAGCGCACCGCTTACTGGAAGCGATGGGGTCCCTATGTGGCAGAGCGACAGTGGGCAACAGTCCGCGAAGACTATTCGTAAGTGAAGATGCCGCCCTCGACGCTGCTTGCCGCTAACCACTCTTCTTCTCAACAGCCATGATGGCGATGCCTGGAGTCGTAAGTCGCTTTTTTTCTTTTTCACACTCACCGGATTTTGCTCATGCCTCTGCAGATTTCACCCACGACATGGCACGGTCGCGTGCCTACCGTTGGGGCGAGGACGGTATTGCTGGTGTGTCCGACTCGCACGGCTTTCAGAACATTGCTTTTGCTTTCTGGAACGAAAAAGAGTAGGCCGACCCTCTTGCTAGATCGCCAGGGTCCAGCTGACATTGTTACAGTGATTTCCTCAAGGAGCGACTCTTTGGCCTGTCAAATCCACAGGGTAACCACGGCGAGTCGCTCAAGGAGTGCCATTTCCACTTGGACAACACTCCCACTGTACGTTTCTCGTCTTTCTGATGCCATGTCGCTGACGTCATACACAGCACTCGTACATGAAATTTCTCTACAAGCTACCCCAGCGCAAATTCCCCTACGAAGATCTCATTGCGACCAATGCGAAGCGAACACGGCTCGAGAAGGAGTACAATCTGATTGACACTGGCGTCTTTGACGATGACCGATACTGGGATATCTTCATTGAGACTGCCAAGGAGGCCGACGACCCGGAAGAGCTGTGCTTTCGAGTTACAGCATACAACCGCGGT
This sequence comes from Exserohilum turcica Et28A, assembly GCF_000359705.1. Lineage (NCBI taxonomy): Eukaryota > Fungi > Ascomycota > Dothideomycetes > Pleosporales > Pleosporaceae > Exserohilum > Exserohilum turcicum. The sequence continues at coordinate 107,568 of NW_007359915.1, read as the reverse complement.
CCAGAGCCAGCCCCACTGCACATTGTGCCTCACTGCTGGTTCAGGAACACTTGGGCATGGGGCCACGAGGACCCGAAGCTGAAGCCCTCCATCACCAAGATTGGTCCCACGACTGCGCAGTCGAAGCACCACAAGCTTGGGGACCGCTACTTCCAGCTCTCGCCGTCTCCTGGCACCGGCCCAAGCGGCGAGGACATCCAGCCAGAGCTCCTCTTCACCGACAACGACACAAACTACGAGGGCCTGTGGAAGGTCGAGAACAAGACACCATATGTCAAGGATGCTATCCACCGCCGCATTGTAGACGATGAAAAGGGTGCTGTCAACCCCGCCAACACGGGCACAAAGTGCGCTGCATGGTACGCTTTTGACGAAGGCGAGGGCGTCCAGCCTGGCGAGTGTGCTGTAGTCCGCTTCAGGCTTTCACGAAAAGACGAGGGCTATCTCGACGAGGAGCTCTTCGACGACATCATCGAGCAACGCCGTGCCGAGGCGGACGAGTTCTACTACAGGATAAGCCCTCTTCCCATTGCAGACGACCTGCGCAACATCCAGCGCCAAGCCTTTTCTGGTATGATGTGGTGCAAGCAATACTACCACTTCATCTGGGATCAGTGGGCGAACGGTGACCCTAGCATGCCGCCGCCTCCACCTGGTCGCAAGGCTATACGAAACAAGGAGTGGAAGCACATGCATTTGGACGACATTCTCTCCATGCCCGATTCGTGGGAGTATCCCTTCTTTGCTGCTTGGGACAGCGCATTCCACTGCATTACACTTGCCATGATCGACCCCGACTTCGCCAAGAAGCAGCTCGATCTCTTTACACGCGAGTGGTACATGCACCCCAATGGCCAACTGCCGGCTTACGAATGGAACTTTGGCGATGTGAATCCTCCAGTCCACGCCTGGGCACTGTTCAGGGTGTTCAAGATTGAGCGCAAGATGTACGGACGTGAGGATTTTGACTGCCTCGAGCGAGTGTTCCAGAAGCTGCTGCTCAACTTCACCTGGTGGGTGAACCGAAAAGACGCAGACGGAAAGAACATCTTCGAGGGTGGTTTCTTGGGTCTCGACAACATTGGTGTCTTTAACCGTTCTGACCCTCTGCCGACGGGTGGTGTCCTTGAGCAAGCTGACAGCACTGGTTGGATGGGCTTTTACTGCCTGAACATGTTGAACATCTGTCTTGAGCTTGCCAAGAGACGTCGCATCTACGAAGACATGGCTTCCAAGTTCTTTGAGCACTTCCTCATGATCAGCGACGCCATGCAGTTCCGCAGCGAGGGCGAGTCAAAACCGCTGTGGAATGAGGAGGACGGCTTCTACTACGATGCCATCTCTTGGGGCGGCCCGTGGAGTCATCAGATGCCGGTCCGCTCTCTTGTTGGTCTGATTCCTCTCTACTCTACCATGACACTGGAACCAGAGATCATCAACCGATTGCCAAGCTTCAAGAAGCGTGTGGAATGGTTCATCGCCAACCGCCCAGAGACGTCCAAACGCAACATTCATACGCTGTCGAAGCGCGGCCAGGGCAACCGTATGCTGTTGTCGCTTGTCAACGAAGACCGCCTCAAGCGCATCATGCAGAGGATGTTGGACGAAGACGAATTCTTTGCGGACCATGGCATTCGATCGCTCTCAAAGTACCACAAGGAACATCCCTACTCGATGGATGTCAACGGCCAAAAGTATGAGGTTGCTTACCTCCCCGGTGACTCGGACAGTGGCCTCTTTGGTGGCAACAGCAACTGGCGAGGTCCCATCTGGCTGGCCGTCAACTTTTTGCTTATCGAGTCGTGCCAGAGATTCCATCTCTACTATGGCAACGAATTGAAGGTTGAATGCCCTACAGGATCCGGCGACTACATGCATCTCGGCCACGTAGCAGAGGAAATCCAACACCGTCTTCAGCATTTGTTTGCTCGCGGAGATGACGGCAGAAGGGCCATCAATGACGGCAATGAAATGCTCGACTTTGACCCCAACTGGAAGGATTACATGTGGTACCACGAGTTCTTCGACGGCGATACTGGACGTGGCTTGGGAGCAACACATCAGTGCGGCTGGACCGGTCTGATTGCAAAGATGATTCATGACACTGGGTAAGTTGGCTCATGTTGTACTGTGGCAAGACTAACGAGAAGCAGCATGACTTGTCGCCTCCCGCAGACACCGCGCACACCAACTGGTGCTGCCAGCCATTACTTTGATGATGTTTTCACGCCTGCAGGCAAGCCAGCCAAACGCCATCATCTCCGCCGGTCGTCGACAAGCCGTAGCATTGGCTTCCGAAGTGACTGGGGAGACACATCGACCAATGGCGAGGAAGAAGACGACGCAAACCCGGTGCAGCGCAAGAACTCTGTTGGTGTATTGGACCAGGCTGCGCTGGAGCAAAAGAGCGCAATGGAAGACCGCCTGCACCACTACGTCAGTGGACAGCTCCAGCGCATCAAGACGGGCATGCAAGACTACGAGCCGGACGAGTTTGAGGCGATGACGGATGGCGCCGACGATACAGAGCGCAGCAATGGCCAGAGCAACGGTCGTAGCAATGGACGGCGTGACCGCAGCGACTACTTTGAGCAGGACCCATACTTTAGCAAATAAGGCCATGGGGTATGCGAAGACGTCGAGTGTATGATGGGCGGTGGGTGGTAATTGGAAGTGTCAAGTTGTCAACTGGCGAGTAGCGCACTCTAGACCTAGCATAGACCTAGATCAAAACAGTATTGTTCAGTCTGTTTACCGTTATTTTTGTGCTTGTGTCTATGCATAGGCGTGAAATACTGCATTTGCCATGGGGACACAGAAGACGCATGCTCGGTGGAGGGGGCTAGCGCTAGCTGTCTCACGTGTTAGCGCGGTGGAGGTTGCGATGCTTAGTTGGGGCGGGCGATTGCGATTGTTTGTTGCGGGGTCTGGACATAACATCATCCTCCCTCGCAACCAAGCAGCCCCGACAACGCCCTTCGCACGCCTTGTCCATATCCGCGCAGGCTGAGTCGCCGACGAATTATTACCATTCTCGCTCTCTCTGCAACAGGTGCGCCCATGCCCCTGCCCCTTGGTTATGGCTCCAGTCCGCTGACCGTGTTGGGATGGCGAAGCAGATAGCAACACGCTGCACGATTTTCTGGAGACCAACAACACAGCAACAGTGCGAGAATGTCGGGATTCATAACTACCGTGTGGGTGCCCCTCTTAGCAGTCGACGTGGTCCATGGCCGGTACATGCTTACTCTGTTGATGCTGTAGTAACCCGCGAACGCGCGCGCCATTCAAACCACAAAAGTCGAACCGAGGCACAAGCAGCTGGCAGCTAAAACAGTATGCAGAGGCTACGCTTGGTAGCGGTAGCTTGAGGAAAGCGGTCAGGCTGCCCGAGGGAGAAGACAAGGACGAGTGGCTCGCAGTCAACGGTAGGCGTGCTGCTGGAGACGAGCTGGAGACGGGCTAATTGGCGAGGACAGTTGTCGACTTTTACAACCAAATCAACCTACTCTACGGATCCATTACCGAGTTTTGCTCGCCGCAGAGCTGTCCAGAGATGAAGGCCACGGACGAGTAAGCCAGCACGTGGGCGCTGGTTGGGCAGGGCACTGACAGGCATCAGATTCGAGTACCTCTGGCAAGACTCTGAAAACTACAAGAAACCTACAAAGATGCCGGCGCCTGAGTACATTGAACACCTCATGGCATGGGTGCAGTCCAACGTGGACAACGAGGCCATGTTTCCGTCGCGCATTGGGGTTCCGTTTCCCAAGGCGTTTCCATCGCTGATCCGCAACATGTTCAAACGGCTGTACCGCGTGTACGCACACATCTACTGCCACCACTATCCCGTCATCATCGAGCTGGGGTTGGAGCCGCACCTCAACACCAGCTTCAAGCACTACGTGCTATTCATCGACGAGCACGGGCTGGCCAATGGAAGCAAGGACTTTTGGGGGCCGCTAGGCGACTTGGTGGACAGCATGCTCAAGAGCGACTAGAGGCTGGGGCAGTTCTAATGGCGGATGAAGCCGGGTGGCGACAAGATCAAGGACACTAGAGAAAGGGAGAGAGGGACGGGTGCAGTCAGGCGAGGCAGCGGGCGCATGAAGGACATGATTCGACGGCGTTTGGGCGCAGCCAGGAGGCGATTGCGCTTTGGGAGATATCACGGGGCATTCTGCACTTTAACAATGTATGAGTAGCGGCGACGAACAGGCACAAGAGCGGTGCTGCGGTGTCGAGGGCATGGTTGGGGAGTGGGAGTGGCTGGTTGCAGAGTCATGTGCTTTGCGGGCTGGCCACGCCATGCAACTACTAGGCAGGCCAAAGAGGCCGGAAAGCAATATATAGGTCAGGCGTGTTATTGACCAGCATAGACGGCCTGCTCGCAGAAGACTACCCCACTAGCGGATGACCTCATGAGGACAGTGTTTCCGGCGTCGCGGCGATTTAATATAAATGCGCACGGGTGCTCGGCAGTTTCCTCTGACGTGGTTCGTCTGATGGCCTTAGTCGCTGTGGTGGGATAGATGAAGGTATATATGGACGATCACGGGTGGAGCCATGCGAGAGCGCCAGTGTGACTATGCGAAACGGCGTTTGGACAGAGGCGCGCGCCCGCCGCCCGCCGCCGCCGCCGCCGTACGTTACCCACTCCGAGTCTCGCCTTCTGGCGAAACGCTGACGCCGTGGGAATGGCGACTGGGACGGAGCCTGACGCGTGCTTGAACCATGGCCTGAGCTTGCACTGACTCTCGCTCCGGTCTCGCGGTCGTGGCGGTCGTCGTCGTGGTGGTGGCAGCATTTGGGTCCGTTGCCGTTGTGCGATGGCTTGCCTTGGTGCCATGGCCATAGTTTAGCATGTCGCCAGCGCCGTATTCACCACCACCACCATCACCACCACCACTATACTCCCGCCACGCCATTGGCCACGCGACTTTAAGCGGCGGCCCCAGATTCACAGTGTGCAGGTCTGCAGCAGGGATCGGATGCTCGACATGCTTTGATCAGTCCAGGTCCCAGGAAAAGTCTGCTCTCCCCCCCAGGATGCTCCGTCCTAGCACGCACACACATACGCACATACGCATCTTTCGCAGCCTCTCTCTCTCCCTCCCTCTCTCGCCCACCGCCGCCCAGACAGCCCCCATGGCCGGACGCGCAAAAGCCTACGCCAACACCGTTCAACAAAACACCAGCTCCGGCGAGCCGGGCAGACGCCATGTGGGCTTGGCAGCACCACCGTGTCAGAGAAATGATCAAGGAAACTCGAAGCAGCCAGGCCACAACTGTCGCACCACACGCATGCGGCATGGTGGCGACGGGCGCAGCTGAAAGCGAGCAGCCTCAACCGGTACTTGGACAGGGCGGCCCACGTGAAGACAGCCAGCCGGGAGACTAGACCGCAAGGCAAAACGAGCGCCCTTCGGACTTACTGCTTCTGGGCACGACCTGTTAATATGCAATGAGTAGGGAATTGCGGGGACTGCTGTCCAACGTCCCGGGCGGTGCCTGTCCAACCAACCCCCCCTAGGCGCCAAAGGATAGCCAGGGTGGGCTTTCTGCTGCACTTGACCTGCTGCTCTTGGCCGGGGGGGTCCTTTATATGCAAATGCTCCTCCCTCGACCAGGCGCGAGAGTGATGCCGGTTTTTTGCTGCTTTCCCCAGGTTTTGAGACGCTGGCCGCTTTCGTCAATATGCCTACCTATCCTCTGCAGCTCACCTGCCTGGGGGTCATCTGCGGCACTCCCCTTCTGGCTGCTGTCTTTGTTATTCTGAGAATATACACGCGCCGGAAGCTGAACCTGCGCCTGAGCTGGGGTGCGTAGTCGCGCTCGCTACAAAGCCGTCGACGTGTGTGCGCTGACAGGTGTTGAACAGATGACTGGCTCATTATACTCCCGCTACTCCTGTCAATCGCCTTGATAGGGCCCTCCTACAAGCGTACGTATGCCACGGGCGCTCGAAATTGGCTTCGACTGACCGACGCAGATGTCAAGATGTGGCATGTTGGCGTGCACATCTGGCAGGTGCCTCCTAACGAGATTGAGCCCAACTACGACGAGTACTACGCCGTACGTACTCCCTCGCCGCACTGCTGCCACGGTACTGACAGCGTGTAGGTGGTAATGGCGTTCAATCTGCTGAACATTCCCATCTTGCCTCTCGTCAAGGCATCCATCATCTGTCTCCTCCTGCGGGCTGGCTCCGTCATCCAATGGCTCAAGCGCGTCCTCTATGCCATCCTGATCTTTACCGTCGGCAGCGCCTTGATCCCATGGTTCCTCTACATCTTCATCTGCCCGCCGCTCACGGGAAACACGTGGAAGCCACGCACGTTTGGCGGACTGCACTGCATGGGCCGCCACAAGATGGGCGAGATGTTGATCTGGGTCACTTGCGCCAACCTCTTCACCGACGTTTTGATCCTCCCGATCCCCTTTATCATTGTGCGCAGGATGATGAGTGCTCGCCTGCGATCCCGCCTGGTCGTCCTGGCCGTCTTTACCTGCAGTCTTGCGTAAGTCATGTCTGCGCAACAACCATGGTCAAACCACTAACACACCACAGCGTCACTGGCATCGGCGCCGCCAAAATCTACCTGTCGTACCGTGACCGGCTGTTCACGCTCTTCAAGCCCGACTGGACGTACCCAATTGACTACTGTATCAACCACATTGAGAACAACGTTGCCATCATCGTCGCCAACATCCCCATCCTCCGTGGCCTCGTCACCCGCTGGATCTTCAACTTCCGCACAAAGGCAACGCCCATTGAGCCCGAGACCCGCAGCGACAGCAACTGGCAACAATGGGATCTGTCCAGCTCCTCCAACGGCAGCCGTTACGTCCGACGCTCCCGCCGCTCCCGCATGCTGCACAAGCTTCTGCCATGCATACAAGACGACTTCTCCAGCAGCCTCGCCACCCGCTCGTCAAAGAGCGACCGCAAGAAGAAAACCAAGGGTGGCGCCACCGCCACTCCGCCCAGCGATCGCAAGCCCAGTATCCCCGAGAAACTCGTCACAACAGGCGACACCCACCGGTACCCTAAGCGCTCGTACTTTTCTCGGTCCCGGCGCCCCAGCACCACACCCCTTCAGCAACACGACAGGTACCAGGCGTCTTCGTGCTGCGAAAAGGGCGGCGACGTGCTGGACACGGTGCGCAGCGTGGGCAGCCTCGAGTCTGGCCCTACACTGGTCGAAAGCAACAAGGACCGAACGAGCACCACGTACCGACGCGGCAGCGATATCCGCGGCAGCTTTGGAGCGCCTCAGTCGACATGGAAGAGCATGGAGCTGGACAGTCCGCCGTTGAGCCCCAGCGCAAGACGCTTCTCAACAGCCACATTGCACAGTCCCATTGCACCCTTGTCGCCGGCGCGACTGCGCGGCATCGGAGACGAAGATGAAGAGGCAGCCATTGGTGGCACATACAGTTTTGGTGGTTCCTTTGGCGGTTGGGCGGGTTCCCACAACGGTGGTGGTGCTGGCATCGGGTATGCGCTTGGAGGTGCGGAGCGGGAATGGCATCTGCAAGAACTCCAATCACAACCACCACAACATCGACGACGATATGACGACGACGACGAAGAGGAAGAGGTGGAACGAGACTTTGAGAAGGATGAGATATTTCCGTTTCCACGGTCATGATGATGATGGATAACTTTTCTCGCTCTCTCTCTCTCTCTCTCTCGCTCTTTTGGACAGGTCCATTTTTCAAACTTTTCTTTTGTCATTCAGTTTGGTGGGGGGTAGGTGGCCTTGGTGGGAGGGTGTTCAAAGGCCCTTTTTCTTGGGGGGAGCGGACAGGTTTTTGTCTTGTGCGATGATACCATTTGCATATGTCTTTGTTATCTCTCTCTCTCTCTCTCTTTTCGATTCTCTGTTTGATTTTTTTTTCATCTTTTATGTATATACTCTAGTTTTTTTTTACATAGCCATACCCCCCTAACCTTCCCACTGATATGAACAAGTACGTCATCATACTACTCGCTTTTTTTTTCTCTCTCGATTGCTCTATATGTGGTATTGCGTCAAGTGGCAATATAACTAGCATATTAAGATATCGTGGTTTTCTGATATACATGTTCTGTTACATGGAGAGAGAGAAAGATGCTGGGGTTATCCCCATGTAAAATCCATCTGAGTAGGCTGGCTTCTAATGCATTACAGAGTTTCCCACCCACACCCACACACATATATACTTTGACTTGGCTCACACACGCACTCCAATACTTCAACCACGAACCCCAGTCCTCAGCCCCAAAACTCAACACAAGTTCAAACCCTTCGGACTTCGGTTACTTGACTTTACTTTACTTACCGCACCTACTTCGACTTCACACACAGGCAATACACCCAAGGCACAGGAGGAAACATGGCTGTGCTTGCGACATTTACATGCACTCTCACACATACACACATACGTACATACACAAAGTGGATCTCTCTCTCTCTCTCTCTCTCTTTCTCTTTCGCAGCAAATGATGCCCAGGAAATACCCACCCCATCCTCCCTCGATTGCCCCCGATTGCCCCCGATCCACGGGATTCCCACCCACTGTGCTGGCTGGCTAGCTGGCTGGCTGGCTGGCTGGCTGGTGCTGGTAGTGGTTGGTGAGGTGGGGGGCCGATCAAGCCCAGTGTGCGTCAGACAAAGCTCGTGTTTCGGCCACTTTTTGTTATTATTTGATTTGAAATTTAATTAGGGGGGGTTTGGCTGTGTTGTTGTTGTTATTGTTGTTGCGATTGCGGTGGTTGGAGTCCGTGTTTGCGGTGCGCCACACACAGCTGCATGTCTTGGAAGAAAGTAAGCAACAAGCCTACGAACGCATCAAGGGGGTAGTGTAAGTATCGGGTCGGGGGGGGAATGGGGAATCGGATAGCGAAGGGGGGGGGGTGCGTGAGATTGTGTGTGTGTCCGCAAAAGAAGAAACCCTTCAAAGCCCACCCAACATGACACACGCTAAGGGCGCGGGGGTGCGGGCCTGCGCCAACCCAAGTTCCCACTTTCCCGTCTCTCTCTTTCTCGCAAAAGCCCAGAGTCAGGGTATTTATGCACACACACACACACATACACACATACGTTGTTTGTGTTAGGACTCATGTGTGTGTAGAGAGCCAAAACAATGCGCGTCTCTAGAGAGTTACTGGTGGGCGGAGTTGGGAGTTGGGAGTTGGGAGTTGGGAGTTTTGGGAAAAAAAAACGGCAACTAAGTAGCCAAGGCCAAACCGGGGGGATTTGCATGGCGTGGTATGGGCAAAGTATACAGTATGCAAGAGCGAAGCAGAAGCAACCGCCAAGGCAAAGGACGACAAAAGACAAAATCAAGGCTACTACAATGCTTACTTCAGAACAAGGGGATTTGACATCAGGCCTAGATAGATACACCGATACACACCGATACACACAGACACAAAATATACTCTACAACGTCCTAACCCCCCCCCCCTCCCGCACCTCATCGGCTACATACAAGCAAAATAACACATGTACGTCCAAGGGGGAGGGGGAGGGGGGACACGCACCGCACCGCACGTGTGGGTGTGTGATGGCATTGTGACAGTGCCGCCCCATGTCCAAGGGCAACGACTATGTATGGTATCCCACAGGGCGCCTCTTGGCACCATCATGGTACCAGGAGTATGCTTGTGTTGTGTGTCCTTTTTTTGTCGTCTCGTCGGGCCTTTGGGTGGCGTGGCGGGACAGATCTGAGTCGCTTTCCCTTTGCCCCCCCTCCCCCCTCCCTCCCGTCCATCCCCGAGATGCTGATGCTACGTGCTGCATGCTGATGTAGATGCCGGGTTTGCTTTCCCCTCCCTCCCTCCCTCCCTCCCTCCCTCCCTTCCTCGTGTTCTAAATTGAACGGGAGCGTCGATCCACAATCTGGACATCTGCCCGCCCGTTTTTTTATCTCATTTCATTTCTTCATCGCTCGCAAATCGGCAGTTTCGCAGATCGAGCTAGCGGGAAGCTTGTTTGCGAGAGATTAATTGAGATCCGAGGGGGACGGGGGGAAGTCGGAGAGAAAAAAAAAAGAGAGAGAGAGAGAGAGAGAGAGAGAGATGGTGTGTCTAGATTGCGCCGATGAAGTAATAGCTAGACGGGGCGTGGGTTGAGTAGTTCGCTCGCTCCAGGGCTCAGGCTCGTCGGCGGCTCTACTGTATGTAACATTGTGTGAATCGGCGACTTGCTCGCTCTTTTTTGTTTCGTGGACGTCGGCACCAAGGCGCGGCGAGGGCCCTTGGAGCTATCCTGGGCTTGCCGTGCCCAAGCCGTAAGCCTCGCACTCGCACAACGGGGATTGCGCGGAAGCATGTGCGGGCGAGGCGAGGCGAGGCGAGGCGAGGCGCTCCCCAAACCCAGTCTGCCCGTTGCGCGTGGGTATCCCTCGCTCCACCAACGACCTGCCATGGCTTATCCCAGGACTCCAACCCTCGTGGTACGTACCCGACAAAGTAAAACGCCCGCGCCTCCCCCCTTCCGCGCCGCCCCGCCATCTCGCTGGCCCGCAGGGAACAGCGCTGTAAGAAAAAGACGCCCAAAACTCAAATACTCACATCAGTCGAGTTGCGCCATGAGTAAGTACCTAGGGAACGAAGAAGAAAGAAGAAAAAAAATAACCTTTTGCCAAATACGAGGAATATACGAGGAATACTGCGAGGTACAGGGCGTGCCAAGAAAAGCCAACTGCGACGTTCAACACCACTTATGCGCGCGTGAGACGGGAACAGTAGCATTTTCTTTCTCGTCAGGCTACCTCTGCATGTTACACCCCTGCCTTGTTTTTTTTTTCGTTCGTACAGTTGGGTGTGGTAGTAGTAGTAGTGGTATGTAGTACGGCAAGGAGCGGTTCGTAAAGACGGAACGCTGTACAGCCGAAAGAGGGGGGGAGAGAGAGAGAGAGATGTAGGGATGAAGCCTCGTACTCGTAAAAAGAAACAAAGGTAAGAAAATAGCATGTAGCGCATAGCGAGAGGTCATTTCCCGCCAGTCCTGGGGTTGGCTGGTGGTGGTGGTGGTGATGGTGGTGGTGGTGATGGTGGTGGTGGTTTTTTCCCCGCCAAGTAAGACGTTTATCCGCATTACATACCTCCACCACTACACCACTATGGCTATGACTTACAACGTCCCATTAACACCACCATGATCCGCCACTAAGCACTACGCGCCCAAGTGCGAGAGAGAGCGGAGATAATGCATGCCCTTCATCCATCGTCACCATGACAGGCGGGAAATTGGCTTCCCACCCCATCCTCGCATGATGAGTGTAGTGGCAAATCTCCTCCATGGCCGTTCCTGACATGCCCATGTGCTCGCCATTCGCTCGCCGTCCCCCAGCTTACTTCTGTCATGTGTGCCCCCCCTCTTAGTCTACACCTGCCATGCTTCGAGGCGTCCGCTGCCACGTTTTAGCCCTTGGTAATATATTGGCGGTTGCCACTAACGGACTGGCCCCGCGGCTCATATGGATAATCTAACCTGCCTGCCTGCCGCTCCCCCCTCCCTCCCTCCATCGAAAAAGCCCTGCGCTGTTAGCTGGTTGGGCTATGGGGAAAAGAAGGAAAAAGCGGACTAGCCTAGCGAGCCAACGGGCGGGAAGGTTCTCGAGGGGAAAATGAGGGGCGTGGGCGAGAGAGATTTTCTGGGGTTGCCGAGCGGGTGCATTGCTTGGTTTGGTGAGTCTGCCTAAATCATGAATCTTCTAGTCTTCTTTGTGCTTAGGGGGAGATGCGGGGGAGGGGGTTGGAGAGAGAGACATGACCTATGAAATTGTTTTCTTTTCTTTTTCTTTCAATTATTTTCCTGTTCTCCACATCTAGGTGTGTAATAAAGATGTCGAGTGATCAAGTGTCTTCCTTTTTTTTTGCGTGCCTCTGATTCGATGGCCATGGCTTGGGATTCCCATGCCGTTTTGCTGTGCTGGCTGAGAGATTGCATTTATTGCCAGGCGTCGACTAATTTCTGGCCCCGAACCAACCATTTCGCGTCCCAGATGCCCCTCGTTCATTTCACTTGCCCAGTCCTGACGCCTCTATTTCTTCTTCTTCTTATTTTTTCGCCTCTCACCCTCTTCGAGGCCGAGGCTGATGGCATTGTCAGATGACGAAGCACGGCAAGCCCCCCTCCCCCCCCCCAATTTTCATGCATGGATACCCTACCAATAAAAAATTACCCACATTAACTCGGTAGACCCCGTTGCCAGCCGGCTTTGTCTCCGCATTCTTTTGGGAACTTCGGAGTCGCCGGTCATGTGTGCGCGGGGTGCATAACTCTTTCTTCTTCGCCCCCCTAGCCCTTTGTTCTCGTTTAACTATCGATCTGGCTACCAACAGGAAAGGAATTGAGGGAGGAAGGAAAAAAGGAAGACAAACAAAAAAAAGGGCGAGACCTTACATACATAGTCGCCATTTTCACGATTTGAATCTTGCATCTTGGTGTTTTGGTGGCTAGTCTTGGGCTGAATGCCGCTCATGGCTTTTTTTTATATTAATGTTCTGCATGGAGCGGGCTACTACTCTCGTTGAGTAATGATGAAGCTTTTCAAACTGCTAAGATTTTCATGGCTACGTGGTAACAGCATGGCACACACACACATACACATACGTACACGTACATACATACATGCACAGCCTGGGCAAAGTCGGACAAGAACTGGTGGGGCTGTGTAACCCGTTCAGCGGGCGAAATGAAGAGAGAAGAGAGCGTGACGGATCGTAAAGCGGGCCGCGGGGACGTGACGTGCAGGGCGCATGGCCGCTGCTATATCGATATTAGGCCTAGCATCATGGCGGCAGCGAGAGCCATAGTGCTGTGCGAGGTGGGCGTGAGGCTCTGGGCAGAAGATGCCTGACCGTCAAGCCTCTTGTCGTCATTGCGGACGCAGTTTGTCTTTGCCGTAATCTCGGCCGGGCACACAACGCGTTTGAAGTTTGCGCTGTGGAACCGTTAGTTTGTAACCCCCCTTGTAGAAAAAAAATACTGCAGCATTGGGAGCATCATTACCTTGGAAACGATGCGTCCTTGAACCAGTCAAAACGCCACCGGCATCCCGGTTGCAGGGCCTCGGGCAGCTTGCTGCAGTCGTCGCTTGACCCGACTCCTACATTGTCCTGGCCAAACACGGATTGGTCCACGCCGTATTGCCGGGCGCATGCACCCGATGAGGTCGTGTTGCCACCAGGTACCTGGACAGACTTAGTTTTGGCCAACACAGAGAAAGAACAAGAAAAAAAGCAGGAAAAGCAGGGTTCTCAAGGGGGTGGACTTACTGCGAGTGTGAAGCGGTTTGCCGTGGTTATGTCGTATGCCGTGTTGGAGGCTTGGATGATCATGCTCTTCCCGATCAGAGGCTCGCTCGTGAAATCCAGCTGGTAGCAGGCGCAACACCACGCGTCCTCGATGCCGCCGTGAGTGAACGAGGGCAGGATGTAGACGCCGGCAAAGCCATAGGACATGGTGTCGTTGACGACCCACGGCTGCTGCTCCGCACACTGGTAGGCGGTGCCGCCATTGCAACCAGTGCCGGCCGAGTCGTCGGTGGGCTTGTTGTCGGCGGTACATGCTTCTATGGGGCGGGAGAAGTCGGCCTTGCCCTTCCAGCCGCACGAGGGCTTGCAGCAGTCCCAGTAGCGTGTGGTGATGGCCTCGCCCGAGTAGTTGAGGCTGGCGGCGTGGGCGGCGACGGCAAAGAGGTGCAGGCCGACGAGGGCGTTTCGAAGAAGTTGCGACATGTTTGTTTAATCTTGTTCAAAGCAGAAGGGTGAGGAGTCCAAGACAAGAGCCGAGGAGCATGGTTCTCTGGGGCAGAGGGGTCCGCGTGCAGCAGTGGCCAGGAATGGTGCGTGTATATATTTGAAGGATACCGTAGAGGAGGGGTCCCTTTTAGCATGGCCACAAGGAGAAATTAAGCTGCTTTGGACGCCATACCCCAGGCCGAGAACATGAACCATCATCCATCCTGCTGTGCACGTTGCAGGGATCGGCGGGACGTGGGTACTGAAACGGCTCCCGGGGCTATGGCATCTGAGAGGCTGCCGCCAACACTCTACCACTCGACCGTCGCCCTATCCGCGCCCTCTGGCGATGCCACCACCACTCCTTCGCAATGCCGCCCGCCCCCCGGCCCATTGCCTCGTGGTCCATTATATTGTCTCGTTCCCCACACTCTCCCAGCCAAGTGCACCGTCTCCCCGCAATTCGGCAATCGCGGAATCCCGCCCTTTTGTCGCTGCAAAACTCCCCTTGACCAAGCGCGCCGGCCGGCCAAGCCATACCAATAAGACTACATAACCAAGCATAAAAAACTGTCAACCAGCCCGGCCGGCACGTGCCTGCGCCCCAAATTTCCCTCTTTTTGCGAATCACAGCCTAAGGTTTGGCCAAACGTCTCACGTTCCGCACCCCTTCTCCCCACCAAGTCGACGGGGCTCACCTGTCGGCTGTTCTCGCCCCGCCGACACCACAGAAATTTCTCCGCTGCCCGGCAACACACTCGTCCTCGACTCGCAAACGTTACCGGGCTTAGCTCCCCCCCCCCCTCCCAGCTACGCCATGGACAACCAGTGTGGCTCCCGCTGCCTCGCCCTTGCACGTGGGCCTGCTCCCCCTACCACACGCCTCGGCTGTGTCGCGCCATGTCCTTGCTGAAAAAGGCTTCCAAATATGCCCGATTGGCCGGATTATCAATATCGCGTCCAGACCGACTCTTGTACTGCCACTTACCAAGACGTCCCTACACAAATTGCCTGTACGCGATACGAGCGGATGTGGCCAAAAGCCGCGTAACCTGATGCCCATGGTATCGCAGGCCCATTGTGCGTCTTGTCGCCTACACACAATGGCGCGACGGGCTGTGCAAGTGCCCACGGCGTTTCCCTTGGTCCCACGACACATCGCCCATACCGAGAGGCTTAAGCATACAGGGATGCTCAGTCTTCTCAGCCACAGTCTACCACTCACTTGTGCGAGCCATGGCTGAGTTGACTCCAAGGGCGAAACCCGCGCACGTCCTTGGCCTCCCTTTGTTCACCAATGTCTTGGCATCTGGCTCAACAGGCCGACCTTGTATCGGCCGTGGGCGTGAGCAAATGCTTCGGAGCCCCATGAAGCCGTGCGGACCTTTTCATTGCACTCGGGGCCGTTGGCGTGTGGTTAGCCGTGTCAAACAAGTAGAGTAGCGGAATTGAGTCAACTAGTGCAGTGACAGTCCATCAGAAATCCAATATATCAAAAAAGGAACCAAGCTGACACACGCTGCTAGTCATCCGTACATGGCCGTTCTGACACGTAATACAGACACTCAAAGGTATCCTGTTGATTGCGCTTGAATATGGTCCGTCTCCACCCCCTTTGACTCCCCCAAGCTTCAAGCAGCCTTTCTCCCCATTGCATACGATGCAACCATATATGGCACTCCAACGGCCATGCCAGCGCCTGTCCCTCCTAGCACCGCACTTCCCACCGGCATATTGACTCTGCCCCGGCGCGCCGCCACCACAGCCGCAACTGCGCCTCCGGTCGCACTACCGAGAGCCACCCAGTCGGTCCTGACTTCGCCGCTGTTTTGCAAGATGCGCCACGACCTGTCCTTCCACTCAATGTCCTCGCGCCCTCGCATGCGGCCCCATGTCATGAGGGCACCCGCAGCCGTTCCAGCCACCAGACCGCGCCCGCTCGTCTTCAGTGTACGCGCAACCACGGCCTTGTAGTTGATGGCCGTCTTGCGGTACCGCGCCGCCACAATCGACGCGGGAAACTGGGCCAGCGACAAAAAGGAAAACGACATGGCCGAGGCGCGCATGACGTGGAGGTACAGGATACTGCGCGCGTACCGTTGGTCCTCGGCGTAGGGTGTATGTGGGAAGAGGGAAGTCATGGCGACTGCTTTTGCGCGCTGACGTCTGCCTCCTAGGCTCCAGGTGTTGTTGGTGGTGTGGCAACTTGAACAAGCTGCGTATGTGTAAGGTGTTTTTGTTTTTCCTTTTTTTTTCAAACTTCAAAGCTGTTGGTGGTGATAGGTTGACCCAGCTCTCCTGGATAGCGTAGATATACGTGTAAAAGTCGGACGAATCGAGCGGGGGATTTAGGATGGTGGTTTAAGCATCAACATTACTATGTGGGCCAACCTGTCTCTTATTTTCGAGGCCTAGAGACGGGCTTTGTTCATGTTTCTGTTGTGCAATGGCCTCAGAGTCGGCGGTAGGACAATGGCTGCAAGGCCAACACGCCTTCAACTTCACGATGGGGTGTTTTCCCCGAATATCAGACGACCAGTTGAGGTTGGCCGATCGCGTGACATAGATCAGGTTATGTTGCCGTTTTGTGGACGACGTTGCTGTTCAGGCGTCCAGGCCTGCGTCTTTGAACCTCCGACCCCCGATGCTGTGTCGGCCGTAAGCTGCTGTGCGGTATATCTCTTCACCAGGATGGAGTTATCCTTCACCCCAAGACCGAAGAACTCGCACGTACGTATACAACCCATGTTCCAGTGTATACGGCGCTGCCCAGCCGCATAAAAAAAATGTGGTCTGGCCATGACGACGGACAAGCTCAAAGTCGTCATGAACGTCGACGTCGTGAGCTCTACCAGGATCGTGGCCAAGGGTCCGTTGTCGTCGCCGTCTATACCAGGTTCTCTATATTCCATCCAGACAGGTAGTATTACTAGCAAGTCGTCACTGCATTCGCCTAAACAGCCCTGCGGGAGGAATCGATGTGTACCAGGATGGCCAAACGCCACATCAATCTGCGGCGATCTGAACAAGGCGCTGTTTCGCCTCTCGAAAAAAGCAGGATTGGCTGCGACAACGAATAGAAAAAGAGTTTGGCGCACATCTTGAAAACACCACGCGCGCATGCGAGTGATGGTGTTGCGAAAAGCCGCATGACGTCACCCGCTGAGGCAGGGCATAAAAGCCAGCCCGATTCAGGGCATCGACAGGGCCTCTCCTGGGAAAACTCATTATTGCTATTACTCTTACTCTCTTGGGTCAACAAGACTAGAGAAAACAATAATCAAACAAATTAAAATCGTCAGATATCGTTCTATACATACCCACGAGGAGAGATCGGTTGGGAAACACGATCAAATACCCGAAACATCCAGCATCAGCATCCATTCGCCTCCCAAAACAGCCGAGAGAGCAAAAAAAGCAAGATGCCCATCGGTCAACAGGAAAGTGGTGTTACATCAGGCGTCAAGTTTGTCACTTCGACGGTAGGAAATACCGTCGGAGGCGTTACAAACACGCTGGGAGGTGTCGTGGGCGCTCTTGGGAGGGGCGTCGGTGAGACGGTAAATTAATGATCATATCTACTCACTGCATAAAACAGGCACATGCTGACGTTGGACTGCAACGCAGGTCGAGGGCGCCACGGGCAGTGCTGGCCGCCCGGTTGCAAGGGGCGTTGCAGATGTCGCCACAAGCATCGAAAAGGGCGCAAACAACGTAGCAGGAGGCGTGAAGCGGGCTGGAGAGGGGAAGTAAGGTGGCTGGGAAGTGTGTTTTGCAAGTGAGAGGTGGGATAAGAGAAATGATTGCAAAGTTTGGTGAAACGAGTAGACGACGACCAAAGGCCGATTTTTCTTCTTCTTCTTCTTCTTCTGTTCATTCTTTCTTAGCATTACTACGTACTAGCTGGTGGATGTTGGCATGACAAGAATGGATACTCGATGCGCAAATCAATCTTTAGTAGTCACATACCATGGGTTATCTGCGTCCAATCTGGAGGTGCATTACTCGTTAATATACCGGTGCCACGCCGATATGTGGTGCTAACCTTGATCAGTCGCATGGGTGTGTGTATACTATGAAAAGAGAACGGGCCTTGCCTGGACCAGGACAACGTACCGCGGCTTTCTCTGCTTGTGCTATGCAAGGCTTACATACATGAAGCTGGTCCTGTTGAGAGACGTTGCAGTAACGTGATCCAGCGCGCTCAACGAGATGCCGAGGATTCCGGATGTCAAACAACTTCTTGTTTGGTGTGCGTCACCTTGGGCGCTTGGAGAGGACGGAAGATCGGATGGCTGTCCTGTCTTTCCCAACTTCTACTATAGGTGTAGAGGGCCAGGTGATGGTGGTGGTGGGGGGGGGGCAGGGGAGCGGGTAGGGGGAGAGGCCCTGCAGTGAGCAAGCCACTGCCACTGGCCGGCGCACCCGTCAATATCCTGGAGATCAGCCTTACTTAGCAGCCGGGGCCCATGGTGGGATCATGATCGCCGAGGCCAAGCAACTTGAGTGAGGGAGCCTGAGCATGAGCATGAGTCTGCTGGTCTGTTTTCCAGCGGTCCCGTGGAGGGCGGAAGAGGAGGCGGAACAGCCGATTGCTCGCCGCTGTGGCCCATTCGAAGCCTCGTGACTAGGTGTAGGTGTAGGTGTAGGTGTAGACTAGCGATAGCAGAGATGAAAGGATGCTATGGGACCGGCTTCCGATGCTGTAAGTGGTTCGTCCGGCGGACGAAGGCGCCAAGTCCCGGAGAGGGAATGTTTAAATGACGTCACCTTTACCGTGGCATACGCGTCCAGCACCAGCAACCAGCCTTGTGCTTGTCCACCACCGTCTGCCGTCACCGTCGTCTTTTGCCTCTCCACACGAAGCCACGCCATGTCTGATGTTTCGCAAAGGCCATGCATTTTGTACACGATTCGCCGCGGACGCGGACCAGTCGTGGCCACTCGCGCGCCCGGCACCCAAAGCGTCTTCAACACCTAGTGCCAGCCAAGGCAGGCCAAATTGCTGGCCGCCAGGCGCAGGCGGCACACTATCGATATGCAGCCGAAGGGCCTCATGGCTGCCTCTCAAAGCCGTCTCAAGCGCTTCCAGGCAACGGTTCCGCTGGAGACGACGAGTGCGAGTGGAGCGGCTGAAGACGACTCCATCAAAACCAAAAGCCACACCACATACCCCACAAGGGCTGCGCTGGGCAACGTAAGCGTCGTGCCGGATTAGGAACAGATCTTTGATATCGCGCGGGCATTCGAGGCCTCGACACCTTTTCCATCAGGCCAGATCCTTGTATCCAGCCCTTGGATAGCCCAATGGCGCCAGCTACATGCCACTACGGACCACCCTGCAGACGGTCCAGCACGGCGACGAAACAGACCGGTGCAATCGAGAAATAACGCCCTGCCACACGCAATTATGAAAATTGCAGTACGCTAACAGGTCCGAGGAGCCTTTGTCTCAGACCCACTCAGACAAACGCCTCGGTTCAACATGTTCCCAAAGCAATGCATACGGTGCGGTGCGGTGCGAGCTCAACACTTGGTGTTTGAGGGTTGCCGACGTCAGTCGACAGCGTCAAATGCTGTCAAGAAACGACTGACGTAGCTGGAGCCATTCTATAGCACGCGCTTATGCTATGCTAACCACTCTCTCCGATTAAATGCACGGGCTGGGAACGACGCTCGACTACACAGAAGGCGGGCCAAGCTTTGCTCATGCACATCCCCAGCATAACGGTTGGTGAGCTAACTGAGGGGTCGGCTGAATGGGCATCCAATGACACTGGAGAAGACTCCGCAACCTCTGTCGCTACGGCACAAGCACACCCGTCTCCAGCCATCTTTGCCTGCATTGGAAGGCGTCAACGCTAACGGCTGGAGGGTTGTCTTGGTGCGCGGAGTTGATCAGTGGTCTCTGCTCGACAGTGGTGCGCAAGCTGTTGGCCATGTCCGATCCACGATGACATACTTGACGAGTTAGGTTGAAATGGCAGGGCCTATATAGCTGAGTTTCCTGCCTCATGAATTTACCTATCAGCTCATCTCACACATTCGTTGTCGTGTTACCAGCCTCCTCGAAGTCTTTGCTCATTCATCTATTTCAAGTAACTGATACCTCGTTCATCAGTCTACTCCGCCTCGTCACTGTATCCTACGATCTCTAAATTAATACACCACCTCAATCCCGCCTCACAGAATGAAGTCTTTCATCGTCGCCGGCCTTTTGGCCACTGCCACTGCCTACCCCCAGGCCTCCTCCGACTCCGAATGTGCCTCTTCTGCTGATCAGAAATTCACCATCACCACCGTCAATGCTACCGAAACGTCTGCCAGGCGTAGCATTGTCAGGCGCCAGCTCAATGGCCCTCTCACCATGACCCTCAAGGACGGCAAGTTGACCGACCAGGCCGGCCGCACTGGGTACATTGCTTCCAACTACCAGTATGTTTTCTGCAACTTGTACTTGGTCATATCACAACAGCTAACATATTGCCAGATTCCAATTCGACGCCCCGGTCCAGGCAGATGCCGTCGAATCAGAAGGCTTTGGTCTTTGCAGCAATGGTTCCTTATCGCTAAAGGGTTCCACCATGTTCTACTCGTGCTTGTCTGGTACATTCTACAACCTCTACAGCCAGTCGATTGGTGGCCAGTGCATTCCCATCCACATGCAGGCTATCATGACTGATGATACGCCTAGCGTTACTCAGATCTCCGACGGCCAGCCCCAGGCTAGCGAGCCCGCTGTCACCCAGATTTCTGATGGCCAGCCCCAGGCTTCTTCGCCTGTTGTCACTCAGATCTCGGATGGTCAGCCTCAGGCTTCGTCGCCGGTGGTTACTCAAATCTCTGATGGCCAGCCCCAGGCTTCTGCCCCTGTTGTCACCCAGATTTCAGACGGCCAGCCCCAGGCTTCCGCTCCCGTCGTTACCCAAATCTCAGACGGCCAGCCTCAAGCATCTGCACCAGTCGTCACTCAGATTTCCGATGGACAGCCCCAAGCATCTGCCCCTGTTGTAACTCAGATCTCAGACGGCCAGCCCCAAGCATCTGCTCCTGTTGTCACTCAAATTTCCGACGGTCAGCCCCAGGCTTCCGCTCCAAGCAACTACACACCTACTACACCCCCACTACCCGAGTACACTGGTGCTGCTCCCACTGGCGCCGCCAGCATCAGTGCCCTTGTCGCCGCCATCTTTGTTCTCTTCGCCTTCTTGTAGGAGAAAAACATACGCTCGTTCCAGCACTACAAAAATGATCTCAGGTTACGGCCGTTATAACGACCAATTAATGTAGGACAGAAGTAGTGGAGGATGATCTTTCCTTTTTCCTTAACGACATTCCTTAACGACTGTATGCGTATATGACACGACCATGTAGATTCCTAATGCATAGGCGGCATGGTGTTTGGCTCTTCATTCACGAAAAAAGACTTTTTTTTAATATGTACTTATGCATTTCGATGCGACGACCGACGAACTAATGGACAATGATCAACAATCAATCTAAATTCCATCCGCCTTCTCCCGTGTCGTGAGAGTCAACTGCCGCTTTCGATTGTGATGGCTGCAAACTCGGACGACCCTGACTCGCCTTCTGGGGGAGTATGCATCTGGTTTCGCCGGTGCACAGTCTCCACAGTGCACACATACATACACCAGCATCTGGATCCTCCGCCCACACACTACTGCATACTGCAACAAAGCGGACATGCGACACGCACATTCCTTCCGCCGCCACCGAACTGCTTTGCTGCAGTCTGTTGCACAGTCGCTGATCCCCGCGCGCTCCCCAAGCCCTAATCGTACGACCAAAACCACTTCGCAACCGCTTACATCCGCTAGTATCTCACACGCCGCCACCCCACCTCACCGCTTTAGCTCTCTTTCATCCCCATGCATAGCGCCTTTTCCCCCAAAAGCAGCCACCTGCAGCCTGTCACACACACACGTCCAAATAGATTGTCTCAAGTACCCCCGGAAACAGAAAAGATAAGACGGGGTCTGGTTGCATGCACGAGCTGGGCTGGGCGGAGTGGCGCGACATCGGGGCTCCTCGCGTGATGGCGCCAGCAACAACATAACATAACATAACTCATGAAAATGAGTATAATGGTTTTTTTACTAATGCTAATAGTCATGAAGGGGAGAATGGGGAAGCGGGGGAAAAAGAGAAGTTCAGGTATATGCAGTGCATGCAAAGACAAGACAAATGCACACAGTAAGGCCGAAGACTTGAGTGGCTATTACTACTACTACTACTACTACTACTACTACTACTACTACACTACTATATTCAAGAGAGAAACCGAAACAGCACAACACTAATATATGCACAACACTAAAGTAATTTATACTGTTGATAGCGGCGGCGGATTTCTCACCTCTTTCGAGGTGGTGGTGGTGGTGTCATGGTCTCCCAGAAAAATCGCCGTTGGACCATGTATTTTTCTTTCCAAAAAAAAACAATTTATCAGAATCCTCCGTATGGTGTATTATGATTACTTTATTTTGCTCCATATTCGTTGCATCACGCCCCACGAGGATCAACGATTCTTGGTTCGGGGGCTGGAGCCTTTGTGCTTGATAATCCAGTGTGCTTGGCTCCTGTGCACGTGTCGAGTTGCGCTATGGATGATGTACGGATGCTGGACATGGGGTTTCTAGGCACTTTTCTCTCTCTCTCTCTCTCTCTCTCTCTCTCTCTCTCTCTGTGTGTGTGTGTGTGTTTTAAATTGAAACCACGCTAGGATTAAGGAACTACGTAGTACACCTAGGTGTACATGGGCAAACCAGCACGGTTTGGATAACCACGCCACGCCACGCCACACCACGCCGCGTAGCCCTGCATAGGTATATAGTAGGTATCACTTCCTTTGCAGCACAAAGGCTCCGAGACGGGTGGCACTATCTACAGTAGCTCGATTGGATGGGTGGGAAAATAGACTTTGGCGGCGCGAGTTGCGCCCATGTCTCCTGCGGTACACTAGGGAGAGAGATAACGGCGTTACTTGGTACACTACTGTAGGCTACTACATACAGGTTTCTTGCTACAGGCCTGGTTTTACTTTTTCTTTAAGCTTGGGGTTTTTTTTCTTGCTGTGTCCTGCAGATGTTGCTAAAGATAGATGGATAGATAGGTGTGTACAGTATGGTTTTGCGGGTACAGAAGGTGCTGCGGTGGTAGCGATCTGTGTTACACCCAAGCTTGCAATACCCTTTGTATGAGTAGATTAACTTGCCGTATAGCCGTATTCTGGGTGGATGCATGTGTCTAGGTAGCTAGGTACCTGTGATATGGGATGTTGGGGCTGAGCGGAATGCAGCAGTGGTTCCGTTCGGATGAGGCGGGACTTGGAGCATGAGTGGTCATTCTAGAATGCAGGTTATCGTGCTATGAAAGGCGGAAATCGGCTTGATTTGCGGGAGGATATTCTGAGCTGCATACGATGGGCACAATGAATGTGGTTGTGTATCCACAACGAGCTTGACCATCTGGCTCGATGCCTTGGTTTGGCCACTGGACTATGTTAGTAGTTGGAGCTTTCCAGACATGTGATGTTGGTTAGTCTATCTGGCGTCTCTCGGATTTCCCGTTTGGACTCACAGAGTCCTGGTAGTCTAGTTGGGTCTTCCAAAAGTGCAATACGGAATACTAAGAGCGCTGTCTTTCTTCCTCTTAACGTCTTAAGCTAACTTGGCTGCCACTCAGCCTGAAGTAGTTGAGATGGCTAGTGTCTATCCTGCCCATTCTTCTCCACTTAGCTTCACAAACTGAGTCGCAGCTTAGCGTGAGGCTTCAAGACAAGAAAATGTGGTACAACATCAAACAAATGTCTCTCAACGTCTTCCTATTGAATCGAGACTCTTCATACTAGAGTATCTCAGCTAGCAGAGAAAGCTCAATCATGTAAGTTTAGGTTTTGAGCAAGCATGTATGCGCCCAAATCATGTTATTTTTGGGTTTGCTTTTCATAAACACATCTACTCATTCTATAGCCATGCCTCACCACTCATTTCTCGGCCAAAGACATGTAAGAGAATTGGCTGGACCAAATTCCAGCTTTTCAGCTCATCTGCACTTGCTAACCTTACGTTAAAGTAGCTAGAAGATAGTAAAGACAGAGGCGTTAGGCCCCAACGGCACCTACTCATGTATCTACTCCATATTGCTCTAGTCACTCTAGTCGCCATCTTAGTCCAACCGCTGGTGTTAGATGCAGAGATCCGATAGTTACCCGACTTGGCCAGTCTCACTAGTGTTAGTATATGTAGAAGCGGTATTTATGAGGGCAACGCTACTGCCCATTTAGTCGGAAGAAGTGACAGTAACCCGGGTAACTATATTTGCACGATACTAAGGGTGATTGGGGCCCGTTGGTGGACAGAGTTCGGTGTGCGGAGAACGTGCATGTAGGCATCTCAATCAACTTGCTGTACAGATTGAGAACATATGTTCTTTTTTCTCAGTAAAACTATGACGAGATTTCCAACCAATAACCTGTGCATATAACGGCGCGCAAGCTTAGTACGTGTAGTCAGGGTGTGAATCAACACAGTATATCCTGATATTCTAATGTAGCTGTTTTCTTCTCTTAATCTAATTGTTCCTACGTTGTGCATGATACGATGTCCCGAGACGTACTATTTGAGAGCAATGTACTTGATATCAAGAAGTGTGGATGGCATGCACGACATGTAATTCCATTTTGTTGCACCCGGACCAAGTTGTACTTGGTTGAGATAGATAGAACTAAAGCAGCGCCGTTGGAGCGCAGACATGCCACTTCCTTCAGATTTAGAAAAGGTACGCACCAGCAAAATTACTCCATGAAATTGCTCTAGTGTTGTCAAGATATATACTGATTTTGAGTATACTAGTGAGAACAAGTTAGACATTCATGCCACCATGTGGCAAAAAAACCACTTATTTATGACAACACCATTTCTGGGACCAAATCCACTCCTTCGAAAGGTAATATGATCTCAGCCTGACCCAAAATCGCAAACAATCTTTGTCAACACCCTTTATCTAATTCACGATTTGATCAACATATCTGTCCGGCACACCTAGCCCCATCGTAGAACTCCAGTATTAAAGAGATGAACATCTGAGCTTACTGTAATATCTACCCATTGAGATGCCAAACCCTTCACATGCAATGCTGAGAATGAAATCTTGGTACCATGATTAGACTTTTCTCCAGATATCTAAACCACTTCACAGCGAGCACACTAGGCAAACTCTATTTCTGATACA
Source organism: Exserohilum turcica Et28A (assembly GCF_000359705.1). NCBI lineage: Eukaryota > Fungi > Ascomycota > Dothideomycetes > Pleosporales > Pleosporaceae > Exserohilum > Exserohilum turcicum. Next base: position 82,574 of record NW_007359915.1, on the reverse strand, counting down.
CCTCATCCAAATAACTTACTCCATTTTACAAAGCATTCACAAACTTCTTTGTACAGGAAAGCCATATCATCGGTCCATAATCCTGGACGTCACATCCTACGCTGGAAATCTTACCACTATTTTCGGTTCCATAGATGAAAAGTCGGGTGTTTTTCGACGGGAGATTTCGATGGATGAGTAAGACTTACGCTGATCTCAGCTGAGAGTACGGGAAAGGTACACCACTTTTGCATCAAGGCGAGCGGAGAGAAAGCATCAAAGAAATCACAGTCTGGAGGTATGAAGGCCCGATTTATGTACGCTCAAGATGCAGAATGAGAGTGTTGGCTGCACTGTGTCATAGGAAGACCTTGAACAATTCAAAGCTGATAGAGTGTACACGAGATATGCAAAAAGTATGGGTTAGTAGAAGATCCAAATATGCATGAAGATAACCCTGCCACCTCTTTTGATATACAATCCAAAAACCAAAATCATCCGCATTTTGTGCATGTTTCGACGTCATACCCGCTAGCCAGTGATACTGACTGGACTACTGTGGGCGCGGAGCAGAACTAGAGAACGGGCGATAAATTTGATCAAAATCTAGATTGCATTTCCACTCTCTGGAATCGTTCACAAGTACGTAGGTAATACAACCCAGACTGGGTACATTTTGACTACATGGAAAAAAGATGCTTAGAGGACGGAAAGATCGCCAAACTTCTCCTGCGGGGTTGTTAGCATGCATGTGTAAATTCCAGCAAGTTATCCAAAGACGTGCCTTGTAGCCGGGGACGGCCCAGCGACCCTTGGAGACGAGCTGCTCGGTGCGCTTGTCAATCTCGGGCTGGGCAGCCGCAACCTCGTCCTACAGTATCCGTTAGCACACGTGCCCCCATTCATCCATCACCGTGTATACGTACAACAGTGAGGTCGGCGAACGGCCTGGCGTCCTCGATGTTCTTGAGGGTCTTCTGGAGATCGCTCAACTCCTTGTCGACGACGGCCTTGGTCTGTTCTGCGCTCTGGACGGCCTGGGCCTCGAAAGCCTCAATGGCCTTGATCTGCCTTCCTACGTCGTATGTCTGGGGCTTGAAAGACTTGAACTGCTTCTCAATGTCGTCGACGACGGCCTGGTTCTTGAGGACGCTGCGGTAATAGCTGAAGTCGACCTCCTGCGACTGCTCCGAGAGGACGGCCAGCTTGCGGCGCGCATCGTCGTTGCGCTTCTTGAAGGCTTGGAGGGAGGCGGCGGTTTGGCCCCTGAGACCGAGCTGCGTGGCCAGCTTGGTCCAGTCGAGCTTGAGGGCAGCGCTGCGCTGTAGGAGGGGACATGTTAGTTTTCTTGATGTTCACTTCGGGGCTGCCATTGCGGGTGGGGGCTCGTTGGCGGGGCAGCAATTGGGCTGTCCAGAGCTTCGACGAGGTGCTTGGAGGGGATCTGACGTACTCCGACGGCCATTGTGATGGATTTAGACGGGGATGCGGTGATTTCGGTTTCGTGAGGGTGGATGTCCAAGTTCTTCGCGAGAGCTCGGAACAGCGCCGCCAAGCACTCGGCGCCCGGACCATCGATCAGTTCCGCCCTCCATGGCCGCCGTCTTGCCCAAGTTTACTTCACCCATACACACCCACGTCCTACTACTACTGCACTTCCCCACTCAAAGACTCCGCTCGTATTATCCTCGCAATCATGTGGATTATTGACTGGTAAGTATCCTAGTTAGCGACTCCATGCATTCTGGCTGACCTCGAGCCAGGTGTAAGTTAACTATCCGACTCTCTCGCGATACATGAAGCCCGACGAAAGCCGTGGCCGCCTGCCCAACACGAATACCAAAGAAACACCCGCATCCCTACAAAAATAGCCTGAGTTTTATATACTATTCCCCGTGGCGGCCAAGATCCGCCAGAACGTGGCTACATCTGGCTTATCACATGCGCATCGAACACACCGTCCGCACATACATTGCTGCAGTCTTTCTCCATACCAATCGTTCGCTGTCAGACTGTGCAAATAGAAGCTGATGAAGGAAAACAGTTTGGGATGTTCTGTCCTCGCTTGGACTCATGAACAAGGTAAGCATGAGCATGGACAAGACCGGGCTGAATCCAACTAACATCGCATCTGTAGCATGCCAAGCTCCTCTTCCTCGGACTGTACGTACCCTCACATACCTCTGAATCCAAGGGCGCATGGCTAACTAGGCTTCAGTGACAATGCCGGAAAGACCACGTATGACTACCGAACCGGGCGCGCAAGCTCCGACTGACGTATCTAGGCTGCTACACATGCTTAAGAACGACAGGGTTGCTGTTCTGTAAGTGTAATGCGGCTCATTACTCCGCAATGAGCTAACGTCCTTTTTAGCCAGCCAACTCTGCACCCGACCTCCGAGGAGCTCTCGATAGGAAACGTCAAGTTCACAACCTTCGATCTCGGAGGCCACGCGCAAGCCCGACGATTGTGGCGTGACTACTGTACGCCTCGCGACCTTTCCAATTCCGCTACATTTGGTTAACTCTCCTCTAGTCCCCGAAGTTTCCGGTATCGTATTCCTCGTCGATGCCAAAGACCACGAGCGTCTTACCGAGTCGAAAGCCGAGCTCGACGCTTTGCTCGCCATGGACGAACTCAAGAACACACCCTTTGTCATTCTTGGCAACAAGATTGACCACCCCGATGCCGTCTCCGAGGACCAGCTCCGCTCTGTGCTTGGTCTATACCAGACAACCGGCAAGGGCAAGGTGCCGCTTGAGGGCATCCGACCTATCGAGGTCTTCATGTGCAGTGTGGTCATGAGGCAGGGATACGGAGAGGGTATCCGATGGTTGAGCCAGTATGTCTAGGCGCAATACTACGACAATAACTATAATGCGGCTACAGGATTGAAGAAGGATGTGGAGGGCATGTGGCACTTTGGCCTTTTGGGCGCGGTGAGCGGAACACAGGCACGGAACAGAAGCATGAAAGTCACACGCGTGTTAGATGTACTCTCACGGTCGTTGGCGTTAGCTCTTGGAAATAATATTACATTTGCATACCACTTTCCGCGGCACACTTTGAGCGGCTTAATACCGCATCGTCAATCTGCTTTGCCGGCGCTCAATTGCAAATATCGGGAAAAATAAGAAGTTGTTGATGCAAAGCGCCCGCAAACGCCACCCAATGCTCATGGTTACCAATTCGCCAGAATATCGACACGTTGTTTTTCTCCATCCACCCCTCCCGTTTAGTCGTCGTACTCTGCATCCCTCACTCCACAAAAGTCACTACCAAAGCAATTGTCCACCATGTACCACACGCGCCAGTACAAACTAGCACTGTTCATGTCAAAAGTTCCGTCGTCCTTCCGGGGAACAGAATCGCCGATGATGCCCTGGCCCGATCCAAACACCCATCCGATAATCGGTAGCGAGCCAACCGTCTGCTGCCAGCGGGGTTTAGCCGGCAGGAATGCCTTTTCCTGCGGCAAAAAGACGGCGGGTTTTACGTTTGCGCCTTTGAGGCGGAGGGTGGCGCGCTGGGAGCGGGGGTTCAGTGCCGTGGTTGTGGTGCGTGCGGGGATGGTGTTTGGATCGAGGGCTTGGTGTTGTTCTAGTGGTTGGACGGGCATATCGTCTAGGTACGAGGGAAAGGAGCCGGCTGTGTTGCGCATGAAGGGTGGGTCTGCGAAAGAGCGGAGTCCTTGTGTTTGTTGTGTTGTTGATGGAGCGAGTTGCGAGGCTGTGGCTGTGGCGGACGAGGCTGTTGCCGACGACTGCGAAGTACTAATGCCACGGAGACCGACGGTAGCGGACGACATGGTGTTGGGTGAGGCGGCTTGCGACATGCTTCCTGCTTCTGCCCGGATTGCGCGGTCGCCGCCTTGGGGACCCGTGCCTCTGTACATTTCGGCGTAGACGGTGTACCCTTGGATATTCTTGGGACTGTAGTGGCATGCGCGCTCGGCTGCTTCTGCGCTGTCGAACGTGACCTTGATCCAGTGATCACCTCCGACATACTCGTTGATTTTTCTCAGCGACGCCTTGCTCAGTGACCGATAATGTGATGCTCGCTGCGATGTGAAGTTGTATCCGAACTTGGGGTTAAAGGGCTCGCGGTCGTACTCTTCGTAGATGATGCCATTGGATACTTTTTCATAGTGCGCTATCGCTGCCCATTGTGCGTCGCTTCCGTAGCCGTATAGTATGACTTCCTTGGGCTCTTGTGTGAAGGCTGTGTTTGTCGATGCGCCTGCTGCGAACGAGTTGTTCAGTGCATTGCTTGCGTCTATCAGGTTCGGTGCTGAGCCTGGCGGGGGTAGTGCGGCAACGGAACGCGATGATACGGAGCGCCTCTTGTCTTCTTCCGCCTTGTAGCGGCCAAAGATGTCATCGATGGTGCGTTGGTTGAGTAGTTTCGCTTCGTCGGCAGCTTGGTTGGCGCCCAGCGGTGTCTTAGCCCGCGAGGTTCCGCGTTTTCGTGCTTTGCCAAAGGGGCCCTTTTCTTCGGGTATGCGCCGTTGATTTTGGTCTGAGCTGTCGAGGTCTGGGGTCAGCCGCGTGTGCTGGATTATCGGAGCGTCCCAATCGAAGTCTCCCATGGTGCGGACATTGCAAAAAAGAAGCAGAACGTCTTGCACAACATGCTCCCGGTTCTTTGATGACGCGTTCGCTTGCGCCAAAGGGCCATGACGGACTAGGGCAGTGAAAGAAAGACTTACTCCGCAAACTCATAGGCCCAGGGCAGCTTCCTCCCTGTCGAATCATACGCGCGCTCCGAGTCTGGCACAGCGTGGACCTGCATCTTTTCCAGCTCTTTGTCTCGCAGCTTCTGGTCTTGTTCCGGTCGAGGGCGCGGCGATTGCGCGTGACGTGCTGGGCGGCGTTGAACGGTCTTTTGTTTATGTGCGGCAAGAACAGCAGCGGAAACACGATCAACGCTAGCCAGGAACAACGCCGCGGCAAAGCCACACCAGCGCACGCACCAGCTGAGGCGCAGCCCTCGATCTTCAAGGCGACAGGGCCTTGCCCAATCCATCAATCACCAGCCTTTGCGCATACATGCAACCAGCCACAGCAGGCGCTTACTTTGCTGCTGCCTGCTAGTGACGCGGTCCATTCAAAAGGGCCAATGGACCTCACTCCCATCCTCGTACGCGGCAAGAAACGCAAACACCTACATCCAGCCCTCGTACAGCACTTTGCTGCTGCATCCGCCTCTCCACCAAAACGCACCCGGAAACCAAAGGCCAAAAGGAAGACCAGAGCCATTGCGCCCGCCATGCCGACGCTAGAGGGTCTTCCTGTCGAGCTGCTCGAGATGATCTTCTTGCACAGCATGAACATGGCACTGCCACGGTGCTCGCATTCTCTAGGCAAGAAACTATCGTCACGCGCTATTACTATGGAATTCACCATGCGATCTTTCTTCCACACGGTAGATCACCGTACAAATTACCGGGACCGTACCGTCACCAGTGACGCTGCTCTGCAATCCGACATCATGTCTTGCCGCTTCTTCACATACGACTTTTTCTTGGCTTATGTGCGGCGTGCGCATAACGCCATGATCAAGTTGCGCGGCAAGGCATGGGCAGCCACTGGAGTCGCCATTCCAGATGCGTCCCTCTTTGACGGGCTGTGGCCCTACAGGTTTACCAAGATTCCGTTTCTGGCTTTTGCAGAAGGCTTCTGCATTCCGGAGAAGCTGCTGCATGGTCCTTGGACAGAAGACAAGGCATCTTTGCTCTATGTCTTGGTCAGCTTGAACGGTCAGATCGATTGGGAGGGCAGTATGGCGGGGGAGATGGCCAAGACGGGTATCAAGGAGGCCATCAGTGAGAACAACGAGTATGCGGTTGCAGCATTGGCAGTACTCTTGGGCGTGCCAAAAGGCATTGCCACGGAGCATCTGCAGTATGCCGTCATAAACTGCGGCTGCAACATCAACATCCTCCGGCACTTGCTGTTCAATGCCCAAATCCTCGCGGGGGAGGCTTCAAGCACCCTCAACTTTTACGACCCGGCTCTCTGGGCATGGGCCGACGTCAATGGCCACAAGGGAGAGATACTCAAGGACATGCTCAAGAAAGCAGACGCCTTTGATCTGGAATTCTACTTTGAGGACAATGCCGACTGGAGCAAGATTGTATCATTTCCGTACGGTGGAAGTAAGTTTGACGCAAGAGCAGCATTCCATCCAGTTGTAAGGGAGTTGTTGATGAATTTGTATCGAAACTATGGGAGGAAAATCACACGGAGGAGAAGAGGGACGCCGGAGCAGAGAATGGTGGAGGGGAATGTGATTGAGGTGAACTAGCCACTATTCTTCTAACCAGCTTGCGGGTTTGGACGATGAATCAACCATATCGACGCCTACCTTTGGAAAGATTACTTTCACATGCAAAAAATCAATGCATCCTGCAGACACCGCCTCAAGTAAGAGGGAATTGCAGATTGCAATTTATAAATCTGCAAGCATATTCTGATGCGTTGTGAATTGCGCCGCGTCAGCACTTTGAAATCACTCATAAACAAATATATCTGCAAGCTTGTTAGTTACTTGTACAAGACAAAACTATGTCAAGCAAATGCGTGATTCAAGTCTTCCTCAGTGATCTTGGTGATAAAATAGTAATCATGGAAATCATATACTATCTATTGCATGTTGTAATCATTGGAAGGGGCGGGTGATGAGAAATAGAAAGCTGGACTGACCTTGTGCAAGTTGCTAGGAGCTGCAATTCCTTGAGCTAGGGTCGGGCATGTGTCTAAAAGTCTTTTTCACAGTCAGCTTAGGTCCTCTGCTGCGCGTCCACATGATGAAGCCGGGATTGAGTGTAATGGTAAACTCAGAATATGTAAGAAATTGAATATCATAAGCCCGCCGCCGTTAAGAGACCCCGGCGAGGGTCTCCGACGACGAGCTCAATCGCAAATTATGTCATCCTTGGATGGGGAAGAGAGCTGTGGAGGATGGAGACGTACCAGTGGAGCTATCGAGCTAAGTGGCAGCTGCAGTTAGTGGGAGATGCATCATCCATTATCTGTCGATGGACGCGGTAGTGTTGTGCAGACGGCGCAGTCTGGCGCATCGCGAGCACGGCTTCTCGTAGCATGATACGGGCGCAGCAAGCGCATCAGACGGCCGTGTTGTTGTCGTCGTCGTCTTTGTGTTGTCTCGGGGTCAAGAGCTGGCGAGGAAGCAGGTCGCGGTCGCGGTCGGGTTTTTCTGCACATGCCAAGCCAAGCCGGGCTTCGCTTGTGCACGGCCCCGGCAGCGCACTTGGATTTTCGATTGTGTCGAACATTGACTTCACTCCCGACAAGAACCATCACCAACGACCTAATTTCCGACCAGTACGCCTCTCGCCGCTGCACCTCGCGCGCTTCATAGACTCTAACATTTATCCGCAGCACAACCGACGAAATGGGTGACGCCGAAATCACAACGAGCGCCTGGAGGCTGGTCGAGGTCGGCCGTGTGGTCCTCTTCAACGAGGGCCAGTACGAGGGTCGCCTGGCTACCATTGTCGAGATCATTGACCACAAGCGTGTACGGAAACCCGGCGGCGCGGATGCTGTTCAGCGGCTCACAGAAGCATAGGTTCTCGTCGATGGTCCTTCCGAGAAGGCCCCCGTCCCCCGCCAGGAGATCGCTCTTGCCAAACTCTCCCTCACACCCATCGTCATCCCCAAGCTTCCCCGTTCCAGCGGTGTCGGTCACGTCGCAAAGAAGTGGGAGGAGCACAAGGTCCAGCAGAAGTTCGACGAGAGCTCATGGGCAAAGAAGCGTGCGGCCATCCAGAAGAGGCGGGGACTGAACGACTTTGAGCGCTTCAAGGTCATGAAGATGAGGAAGCAGGTACGTTGTCGCAGTCTTGGTGTCGCCCCGTGACACGCCGTAATTTGGGTTTGGGTCATGGCTGGGGCACGCTCGGTCTGCACACGGCATGGCTAACGTATTGACAGGCCCGCTTCGAGGTCCAGAAGACCTTTGCCAAGATCCGCGCCAGCGCAAAGGCATAGGCATTCTAGATGCTGTCGGGAGACAGGCGTTGTGGTGGTCGCTGCATGCAGGTGACGGAGAGGCATGACGTGCATTTTCATGAGCATTCCGAAGGCGACCCTCAAAGGCATTCAAAAATTCAAGACCTGGTTTCGGGTGAATAAGTCCAATGTTTGGCATGGTGCAATTCGGTATGGGAAAGGTTTACTCGGCTCTCGCATGCATTCTACATGTAGCAAGAGAGTCCAATCCACAATTTTCATGAACACACAAAAGACTGCAACTAGAATTGCCAATTTGATACCCTCTTTGAACTGGCTTGACTCGGTGAACTGTGATTGTTTGCGACGGCGACATGGTGAATGCAGCAATAATCGTCATTTTGGCAACTTTGGGGGAGCTGCTGCTGCTGCCCGCGCTAAGCCGCCCACAAATCATTTTTGGGAGCTCCGACACAACACGGCGCACCTCATATTACTGCACCACCAACGCATCTAGTCAACCACACACGCCCAACATGTCCAACCCCCGCATTGAAGAGCTCCCCGACGAGCCCGAGAAGAAGAACGTCCAGATCGAGGAGGATGAGTCGAGCGACGAGTCCGAGGGCGAGGAGGGCGAGGTCAACGTGCCCGCGGGCTCCTCGGTCGCTGTCCACTCTCGCAACGAGAAGAAGGCTCGCAAGGCCATTGCTAAGCTCGGACTGAAGCACATTGATGGCATCACCCGTGTGACCCTGCGCCGACCAAAGAACGTGAGTGCATGCCCTGCAATTGGTCTTGGTGCTTGGGGAGAGTCCACAGTCAGCAACACCTGCTGCTGCGGGCTGAGCCACTCTTGTGGAATTGGGAGCTAACAAGCATGCCAGATCCTCTTCGTTATCAACCAGCCCGACGTCTACAAGTCTCCCTCAAGCAACACCTGGATGTGAGTTTACTACCCCTCCATTGCCGTCCCACCTACTGACCCCGCACCAGCATCTTCGGTGAGGCCAAGATCGAGGACTTGAACTCCCAGGCCCAGGCTTCCGCCGCCCAGCAGCTCGCCCAGGCCGAGGCTCACTCCCACGACCACGCCGGCCACGACCACGGCGACGAGTCCGGCAAGGGCAAGGGCAAAGCTGCCGAGGACAAGAAGGAGGAGGAAGAGGAGGACGATGACGAAGAGGTTGACGACTCTGGCCTCGAGGGCAAGGACATTGAGCTTGTCATGCAGCAGGCCAGCGTCTCCCGAAAGAAGGCCGTCAAGGCCCTTAAGGAGAACGACAACGACATCGTAAACTCCATTATGGCGCTGAGCATATAGACTACCCAAGTCTAGGTGGCTAGGTGTGCGAGGTGGACGATGACTTCCCAGGCATTGCAAAGTCGAAAGACTGCTTGCTCGCTCATGTAAAAGAATCTATCAACATGAATCTCGATGAGCCAGTGTACATTGCAGCACTCTGGTGCATTTGCGGGACGCCTAGAAACTTGTGAGCTGACACTAATGGACGTTTGTGGATGTTAGGAGACCAATCAGCTTGAGCCACCGCCTTGACCAGAGACAACTGTGCGAAGAACTGGGGCCATTGATAGGCATTGCCTTGTTCGCAGAGACACGGTAGATTCAGCAATGATTCAGCTGAAGATGCAGACCCTTGTTCCAGACTTTGATGTCCTAGGACGTGCAAATCCTTGTCGGATAGTGGCGAAGATATGGTCGACAACTATGACCAAGCATTTCCATTTTATCATCCCCAACCCTGTTCCTGGACATCCTTACGAGTCGAGCACTGGCCGGGCAGGGGTAGGCACGTGGATGATGCGAGCAACGATCTTAAAGTGCGCCGGCAAATGGTCGTTCGAGACGTGATGTTTCGTATCCAATCGACTCCGTGGTATAGGTTGGGGAGGAAACTAGCATGGCACCATCGAGGTCAAGCATGTGGGCATGACGACCCGCAGTATGGAGAGTCCTTCTGACACTGACGTTAGACTGCTGACGCCCCAACTTTCAGCCTCATGGATCTGGTCCTAGTCAGGCAGGCATCGACCACTAAGGCGTGCATTTGTGAGGTCAACTGTGGCTGGTAAGATGAACGATGTGATCCTGGCTTCTGAAAAACATTCCTATCCTGGGTTGTGGCATTACCCGTTACTTGTCAGCACATGTGCGACGAGGCTCTCGAAAAACGGATAGCCGGAATATGGCCATGTGAACAGCTTGGGAAAGTCGAGAAATTGACAATGAACGGCGGTGAGGTTGGAGTTGACGTCTGCTGAGCCACACGCTAAACTAGCCGCGAGGCGGCGGTCCCGACATCTTTCCGACCCTGGGTTCCTTGCACCGTCAGCATTCACAATCAGCCTCAGCCTCAGCCTCAGTCTCAAACAAACTCCCTGGATTCAGTTACTGATCATGACATCAGGCTTCCCAGATATACACCGGGAGTTTGAACATCCGGTCGTATATTGCAGTGCCCGGGCTTAGTCCACCAACACCTCAACTCGAACATGCCATCATCAGCTGGCCTGTGGTTCTGCTGCGCACTGGCGCGCATTATCGCACTTAATCGATACCCATGTTTGAATACACTTTCTAATGTTGACCATATATGCTTGCTGGTCACAAAAGCCTGGAGATGCGTTTAACACAACAAACGAACAATCACTCCATCTCTTGGCGACTGATTCATGAGTCCCAAGTCCACGGAACCAGCATGACAGGGTTTGAGCTTAGATCTACCGGCCCGCTAGGCGCACGATCGAGTCATACAAACCTTGCTTATAGCCGCAATCTGACGATAGCATCTACTTTTGACGTAGGAAGGCCTGTTACTACTAATCAACGGGCCTATCAACTCCCCAGGAACAAGTTCATCCGATCGATCTCAAGTGCAAGGATCGTCGGGAAGCGAGGAAGCTGATGCTGTTTATCTTCAAAGGGTTTACAGTCTGACTTGATATTTCCTTATTTGATGTTACCCAGCTGGCACCAGCACCTTTTGGTACAGCCATTTGGGAGTAACGTGTGGCTTCATGACCATGTGGCTGGTCGGGCAGACCGGGACTCTGCACTTGACTCTCCAGGTTGTCTGCTTCCATTGTGCTCGAGCTGAACCACAGCGCCCACTTCTGTTTCACAGCAAGATCCTAGCTTCAGGTGTCATGCATTGCAAGTTGGAGAGACATGCATCTATATAACATCTTCCTCTCATCCACCTAGTCCCGCATCAACAGCCAAAAGACTAAGCACTTCTCTACCCTAGCACTTCATTATCACATCGACCTATACTTCTCTCTAGCTTTGTATGGTGAAATATTCCACATTCTCCATTCAGATAGACTACGAGTATCACATCCCGCCGCCCCGAACGTACTTTATAACAAACTTTCCTGCAATGGCTTCCATCACATCGGTCCCTATAATCTACCACCCCACTTCCCGAGTCTCGTTCTCTTCAGCATACATTTAACAATATACAGGCGGAGAAATCCAAGTACATTCAGTCTCTTCGGAGCCATCAGGTCAACACGATTGTCCAGCTGCGTCATATTGAAAAGGCCTTTGCCGTGCTCGGAACACCAGACTGCAGCGAACCCATGACCTCAGCATGTGAGTCGGCAGCATCTCCTCATCCAAGAGGACTCACCAGGATACATGGAGAGAATTGAAAAAAAACTGACAATATACCTTTTTTTTTCTCATCTTAGGGTCCTACTATGTTGACTCGCACGGCTTGCTAACTGAGCTCCGGGGCTTAACTCGAAACTATCCTTTCAGGTGAGCACGGCCAAACCTGGTTCTCTCGGCCCCAGCCATAAGGCGAGGAGTAGCAAGAGAAAGAGAAAGAATAATAGGGGTGAGATGAAAGCTAATCAGATACACGACATGAATAGTTCCGACTGCCTTGACGAAGCCAAACGCCGCGTCTACGCCGACCCGGCTAGTAACCGCTCGTGGAACCTGTGCTGGCTTGTTCTGAGTAAGATACAGACAGAGTACGTTCATCCTTCCCTTTCCTTTTTGCCCTCTTTTCCCCTTGCAGTCCCTCTTTTTTTTATGATGATGAAATATCTAATGTGTAATTTAGCCAACTTATACCGTACTATGCGCGCTACCAGGCTTCGCAGCCAGCCATGTGGGGTGGCCATGTGCCGACGGCGGAGCAGATGACGCAGCTTGCGAATGCGTTTGCGAGTGAGTGGAATGCAGCGGTTGGGCAGATGCTGAGGCATTGGGCGCAGCCGCCGACGAGGTGAGGTGGTGGAGAGGATGCTGAGACGGGGGGTTGGAGTGGTGTTGAGCGCTGCTAAAGTGGAGGATACGGTCTTAGTCTTAGTCTTGTTGCTTTGCGTGTTTGTCTCTTGCTGCGATTGAGTTTCTGATGTATTTTGTGATTTTCTGTTCAATATAAAATTTTTCTTGGACTTTCTTTTCTCTACCTTGGTCCCTCGACTGTTTTGACTAGGCTTTTTTTTCGAGTTGTTAGGTTGTTCAATGTAACTCTGTTGTGTAGCCACTTGAACCATATAACAAGAAATTGCACGACGCGGCATAGTAATGATGAGTGCAAAGCATCACTGCAGCATACTTGTCTCCAATAATGTAATGATGCAAAGGCTGGGCTTGCAGTCGTGTGGTGTATCTGAGAGGCGGGGTGAGATAACGAGACCATACATGTCGCATCTGATGCTCAGAAAATAACAGGTAAATTATGTGCGCACCACGGAATTTTAATGTGCATATCACTAGCCATAAGCCCGCTTACCTTCTTGTCCCCCTACCTTTATCGCTGTGCCCAGTCTCGCTATTCAACATGCCAATATCTTCTCTCTCCCGCTTTACCCACCAGTGTCTGCACCAACGGCCAAATTGGCGTGGCGTTATTATTCCCATACGCCATGAATTACGTGCTCATACCCGACTTAGCATACCAATAGATATCTGTAATTGCAAGCAAAATGCCTGGTCTGGGGTGTCTTAAGGATGCGGGTGAGAAGCGATGCTTACATGCCCTTAATTCCTTTTTCAAACCCCAGAGTAGGGGAGACATTTGCCACACCATTTTACGCCCTTAAGCGCCGTGCCATGTATGTCGTTATGTGAGGCCAGCCATGGCGTGATGCTAGAGCGTCTAGTGTATACCGCAAAGTTCCTAGTCTGGGATCGTGGCATCCTCGTGGAATGCCTTGTGATCGCAGATCCGCGGAGGCTTCGGGTGCCGCGTTGGGCGATGCGTCAAAGTGGCGCTTCGGAAAGATGGGCCTTGGGAGAGACAAGCAAGGCGAGCGAGGACTGGGTTGGCGGGGGCAGGGGAGGGCAAGGAGATATTCGTGCGATGCTGAGTCCCTAAGCTTTGTGGTAAGCGGTGTATGTATGTGCTGACGGGTTGAAGGATTGCTCATCGGTACGGTAGCGAAGCCGGCCATTCTCACCCGGACCGGCTTCGACAGCACCGGAGGCTGTCTGTACAGCGGTACACGTGGATGATGGCTCTAACGGAGTGAACATGTGTCGCTGGTGTTGTCCAGCTGGATCGATAAAGTTTGGTGTTAGGTGTTGGGCTGAGTGGCGATAGTGCAAGGTCATTCGTACATGGGGGGTTAATTGGATTAGGGGCTTCTGCAGTGAGCATCATTCGGTAACCGGGTAACTCGTACGTTTGATGGGCCACAGTACAGAAGTCATATCTGGCAATATTCTGGAGTAGGGAATATACATGGAAATTCCGTATGACACGTTTTCCCTTGGCAGAAGTTTGCAACAGTTGATGATTATTCATACAGAGTGTTGGAAAGGGATTGTCTGATTCGTCTATTCACAGTGGACGAAATTCGTTCGAAATCAGACGGAACAAAAGCCAGTCAACTCTGGACAATTGCTGCTGTTCGCCGGTTGAGACTGGTATAAATTCAACCTGCTGTATAAGGCGAGCTGGTATTCTCTCTAGACCACCACGAGGAGTCTGTACAGCTGCTTTCCCCACTCGGGGGTTTCAAGGAAGGATGATTTGAAATGTTGCACCGACATGTGGCCGAGATAAGCCAGCTAAGAATTGCAAAGTGCAGACTTGCCAGTAACGGGTGAAGGAGCTGGGGTAGGCGGAGTTAGTAGGGCCCGGAGAGTCGGTCGTACTGCAGTGAAGGCAATTTGTCCTGGGGACCTTGTTCACGGAAGCATGCAGTCTGCTACTCAGCGCCTAGAAGCGCTACAGGGCCTATGACTAAGATGAACCGTGACAATGCACAGCACACGCATGATATGTTCTGGGCTACTGCGGCATGCTGGTCGGCGACTGCTTGCTCTTATGAAAACAAAACTGGGGTGGATATACCGTCGGGCGGGAGGGTGTCGAGACAGAGGGTGAAGAGCAGCCAGGGAGCGAGCAGACATGTACAGTGCGGGCCGAGACGGTAGGCAGGACTGGGGCCCCTTTGGGACTTGATGTATGTATGCAGGTGTGTAAGTATGTAATATTCTTCACGGCTGGCGGGCGACCCAGACGGCCCCCTCCCTAGAGTGCCCATGACTAAGGCCACGCGTTGCGGCTAAGCCTGCAATGCATGTGACGTGCATTAGGCCGTTGCTTACCCAGGCCCGTCGCGGGCCCTGATAGGATGACATCACCCAACTGCCGCGAAAGAGGTCAAGACGGCATGGCAGCTCGCTCTAGCACAAGCTGACGTTGGCTCCAACCTCTGCTTTTGCCATCCTTTTTTCCTTTTTGCCCGCCCCATGGCGTTGCTCCTCACACGCCCTCGCCTCGCATGCACGGCGACTACACCAGCCGCAGGCGGTGCTTTTGCGGCACCCTTGCCCAGAGCGCGCGTTTCACTCCCACTCCTGCTCCCACTCCCACTCCACATTCCGTCGCTCACCGATGACCACTGGTGGCGTTATGGGAACCCACGTTGGCGACCCCCTGGGACCAGACGGGCCTGCCAGAGTGCCGGATTGCTGCATCCATTATCTGCGCCCTCCGGTGCGTCAATATGCCTGTGCCCGACCAGCCCGACGCGGCACTGGCTGAAGGATTGACCTGTGTGTGTGTCTCTCTTCATCGACGCATGCCGGCGGAGAGACACAGGTAGCTACCTATCGGCCCAGACTGCCGCATCAATACATACCAATGAACTGGCCATGCCGGCCTGTATCCCTACCGCTCCTCTATACAGAGGCTGCCCGATGCAACACACGTCGTTATGCGGCCGGCGAGCGAGAGAAAAAAGAAAAGAGCAAGAAGCCGTCTTCCCCGTATGCCACACCCAGAATACGCAGCGGGAGCTTTTCACATGCCCATTCCGCATCTTCTGAAATTAGCATCGGGTACCATTCCCACATGCAAGACGGAAACACAGAAGCGAATGGGAATCGTGCCGTGCGCGTCAAAGACGGCAAGGCTCGCAGAGCAAAGTAGCGATGCTCTCAACCAACTCTATCAAAGTGGGCGATCTTGGCCGATCTATGCGTGACATCCGACGCACGCAATTCACATCTTCAGGGATACTGCGCCAACTACACGCTAAAGGGTGTGGGCTGGGCCTTGATCGGATCTTAGACACACACGCACTCACTCATTCACTGGAGCCCCAACCACAGCTTGGCAGGCATACGCCTCGGAGTGGTTGGGCTTCAGCCTATCCACAACACTTGGCTCGACTGAAACAGCGGATGCTCCCGATACCAAAACCATGTGAATCGCTCCTGTTATCATCATGATGCTCGAAGGATCGGATCGAACCCCATCCTCCAAGAGTGGCTGAGTCTGGATCGCCAACAAAGGTCCAGCCGTTTAACTCCGTGACCATGTCGTCCGACAGCAACGGGTAAGCCGACAGCTTTTCTCGTTTACAGTTTCCAATCGTATACGCACCCACCGCCCAATGTGGTTACTCATCCGCCCCCACGACGTATTCGATCATATGCCTCTTGCCGACTTACCATAGCCTAGCGAGAGCCAACTGGAGCTCTGTACATACATATGCAGCCAATGTACTCGAACTCGACTCATAAGGCTGAGTAGAGAAAAGACCCTTTGTGTTTAGCGGCAGGCCAGTAGCCGTCATCCCAGCACTCATGGGTCGCCTAGCGGCGTTTTTATGCAATAGCCATGTTCGCTATAACTCTCTATGGCGAGGTCCAGCTGATCAGTTATGCGGTGCCGAAGCGATATGCGCTTGATTTTTCCTCACCAAGGCATGTCATGAGGATATGCTGCAGGTGCTGCCCCAGCCATGCACGCCCGAGCATGCTCTGCTCCACACGCTTTAGTTTCAGAACGCGTGCTTGTGGCAACCGAACGGCCGGGTAGCGAACCTGTCGCTCTCGTAGCAGACAAAGCTAGGTTGAGGTTTGGCGGTGAGCCACGCATCTATGCATCATGATTTTGCAGCAACTCTTTGTTCTTGCTGCAGCCGTCATCTCATCAATCAATACAGTGATTGGCATCCATGTTGGTGAGAAATCGCCCAATCCTTCGCTATCAGTATGTCTGAACACAGGGAAAGTGTTTGCTGCGCGAGGCGATACAGAGGCGATACCACCATATGCTGGCACTGGAGAGGAGCGACAGCGGCAAAGGGTGGAGAGGGGTCAACACTGTGATTAACTGATGCACACCAATCGGATGGCTATCCACTCCGTGAGCTCAACACTCGGCAACTTCTTCTGAGGGTTCGGCCCAATGGATACGTGCGGAAGTAGCGCCTAGAGACTCGGTAGCTCAACGGGGTCGCAGATGGCCGCATCCGAAGCGCCTTGCAGTTAGGATGTGTGGCCCGGACCATCACTGGCCATGCAGCCCAGAGACACACCATCACCCTGTTTTATTTCGAGCGAGGTCCGGTATGCCACGACGGGCTGAGCTAGTGGGTGTTGGAGCCCTAGCATACCGCGCGCCTTGTGTAACGTGGAGGACCATTCCCGACTGCGATACCGCCGGCCCTCGTGACAGTCACTGTAAGGCGCATGGGAAATCTCAGATCAGCCTCTGCCAGTATGCCTTGATCACATGCTGACGGTCCCCCACTTGAGGATGAGAGAGTCAGGTCCCATGAAGCCACGGGACTTGCCGTCTCATTCCACTGCATGTGAAGGATTGGGCGAATAATGATTGCTTTAAAATACCAACAGCGCTAGGCGCGGCGCCTCGGGTCGGCGGGTATAAGATCACACCAGTTCTTGCGATCTGCGGTAGCCCTAGAAGGATTGTATACGTACGGGTATACGTACGAAAATCGAATCTTCCATGGCTTCCCGATACGAGGCGCACCCCCCCTTCTAGCGAATGGATTCTCACCAGAACATGTGCCTTCAAAACACTTTAATTAGTACAAAATGCTTCGTCCTCAAGTGGAGATCAGGGTGGCAACCATGGAGCCACATGGCTTCCCGAAGAAAGCCCTACCCCTACCGTAAGCGAGAGCTGTCAATGCGGTAGGGGACGTTGGTGAAGAGCAGACGACCACTTGACCCCATATGGTAAAGATTTGATGCCTCCCGCTGCGTATACTGGCACTGTGGGCCCGAGTGGCAGGCCATCACTGAGTATTTCTTCTTCGCCACGTCTGACCGGCAGACTTTGGCATGGCGGGTTTCGGATCACAAGTAATACCAAAAAGGTAGGTGTAGACATGGGATTCTTTCTTGCCGCACCATCCTAGCGAGAAAGTGTGTTGGGGCTGATTCAATGAATTTGGCGGCTCAATCAAAGGTAAGCCTTGCCTTGACGAGGGCGGGTCAGTCAGCTCTAAATTCACACCGGCACTCCGCACTGCCACCCACACACACACACACACACACAATGACAAGGCGATCAGCGATCACTCGATATTCGCTTTGAGAAGCATTCTTGTTCCTATGGAACAAAGTATAAGAGGGCCCTCCGCACACACTGTTGGATAACCACATCCCCACTACAAACACAATCGCCCCCGTACTGACCAATATTTTTTTCCAAGTCTACCCATCTCAAAGACCGAAACTTTGAACTACGCAACACCAGTTTTCATTAACGGGGCCCAGTCTCGTACAACCGTTTCATTTGACCATGGTGCCACCGGCCCTCAGCACGAGGTCTTCCTCAGAAAGCTTATACAGCAACTCTTCATCAGTCTGTAGTGCACCAGACAGGCTACCCCCAGCGATAACAGGCCCCATGGTATGGCAAGGGAATGAGCTCGATCCAGCTGAATATGTCGTACAACTGAGTGATGGGGAAATACGAGATATCAGGGCCGCTATTATCAAATTTAAGCGTAACTTTCCCCAACAAGACGATGCTCACATCACGTCATCCGTATATTAATATGAACTAACCATATTCATCACCAGTCACCGGGCTTGCACGCTCGGAAATCAGCGCAAAGACATTTGATCTCGGCAATCCAGAACTCGCCAACAAACTATCGTCGCTGAGCAAAGACATCCATCTTGGTCGAGGAGTCGTTGTGCTACGAGGCCTCGATACGGCCTACTTGAACGACGAAGAAGCAGTCATTGCCTTTGTTGGCGTATGCTCACATATTTGCCCGGAACGCGCCACAGATTCCTACGCCAACCAGACGCTAAGCCACGTGCTGGATGCGACTAAGAAGCCTGTGCCAGCAGAATGCAGGGGCATTGGGCTTGCAGGCTCAAAGGTCACGGCTGCCATGGACTTTCACAGCGACCGGTTCTCTGGAGACGTGCTGGCATTGTATGTCCGCAACGACGGAGGTCCCGGGGCCGGCGGCAAGCAATCTGTCGTTAGTTTTGCTCGCATTTACAACGAGCTTCTGCAATCAGACCCAGAGGTTCTGGAGACGCTGGCAGAACCGGATTGGCCGTTTGAATTGAAGAAGAAGTAAGTTGATATTGCACCATTTCTTTTCTCCGTCTATCGTCATACCTACCAGAACACTCTTCACATTCCCTTCCCCTTTTCTTTTCCCTATTTTTTCATCTTTCCTTCCATTACTCGTGCTAGTTCCCATCGGAAGGACTTGCCCGTTCCGCAAAAGATAAGTGGAAGCGAGAAGAATGAGAGAAAAGATGAAAGGAGAGAAGGGAAAAAAGCACAATTGCCGTCGAAAAGACGCAAAAACAAGCGCAATAATACAAAGCAAGAGATAAGCTCCGCTAACGCACGTCACCCCATTTCGCTAGGGACGGCGCGCCTTACCTTGAACCGGGCCCGATTCTCTTCTTCTCCCAGGGTAAACCCATTTGCCAGCTTGTCAAAGCGCCTTTACTCGGCACGCCCAACCTACCGCGGGACGCGCAGCTCCCCCCGCTCAGTGCACGGCAACACCGCGCCCTGGCGGCGGTGGAACGGCTCGCCAAGCAGTTTAGCACGCAACTTGACCGTCAGCCGGGTGACATCCAGCTTGTGCACAATCTGTCCGTCATGCATGCGCGTTCCGAGTACCGCGGCGCTAGGCGTAGCAAGAATAGTCACAGCAGCAGTAGCAGCAGCAGCAGCAGCATGAGGAGAATGAGGAGTAGCAGTAACAAGCACATCAAGGAAACCCATGACGATGACGACGAGGACGCGCCCAGCACTCGCCATCTCCTGCGCATGTTCCTTCGCGACCCCACACATGCCTGGGCCAAGCCGCATACTACCAGCACCACTGCCGACTTGAGGGCTCCAGACACAACCGCTAGCACTACTAAAAACAGCTTCGACGATCCCTTTGAGCCTGGCAGACCGCAGAACCTTCCCGTCTTCGATACAGACCCCTGGCGCATTATTAGTGGCCGCGAGAGCCACGGCTAGTCTACAGTAGTGTGTGTGTGTGTGTGTGTCTTGCTGGCCGGCCTACTGCCTAGGCAGCATGCTACCATACATACATACATACATACATACATACACCATACATACATATGTATGCTGTATGTACGACAACGAATTCGAGCCCCCCCCCCCGCTTACCCGCCCGTATGACGTGCAGAAAACAATGGACCTACTACTAGCTGTAGGCGTACGGTGCCCCCCCCCTTTTTTTTCTCTCTTGTCCTGGTCAAAACTCGCCCGCCCACTCTTGCCTCTGCCGCACCGGCTTGCACTTGTGTTGCTGCGGCACGCATGTGGGGGCGGCGCGTTTTTTCAACAAGTAGCTAGCTAGCCAGCCAGCTAGGCGGGAGATAGACATGCGCCGTCTCAAATCTCTTTTTTTTCCTTTCTCTTATTTCAAGTTTTTTTGTTGAGTTTCTTTTTTGGGGGCGGCGGCGGTTGGCGCAAAGGAAGGGGGGGATGGGAGGGGAGGGTCTCGGTCGTTTGTTCCCTCAAGTCTCTCTCTTTTTGTGTGTGTTTTTTTGTTTTGTTTTCCTCTTTCCTTCACTTTTTCGCAATTTCACGGGGGACTCGGGTTTCTGGGCAAAGGAAATAAAAAGCGTGTTCTAGGTCCGGGCGGTAACATATTAATCTGAGTTTTTTTTCCTTCCTTTTCATCTCTTACTCTGGCAAAACTTACTTCCTCCCCCTTTTTTCTTTACTTAATGACTAATTTTACTTTTATCTTTCCTTCCGAAATGGAGGGCGGTTGAAACATTTGTTACTTTTGTCAGTGTGTTAATTCACTCATTTTCTATTAATGCTTGCTCATTGATTCGGTCTTTCATTCCGGGTTGAGTAAAAAATTTAGATTCGTAGCAGCATTGGGCATACTTGAGCCAAAAAAAAAGTATCGTCATCCAGAATTCGCTTTGTCTCTGGTGGTCCTTTTGTCGTTGTTATTGTTATTTTTTTCTTGCGTATTCTTTTCTCGTTCCTCCTTCCCCGTCCCCGTTTCCCCGTCGCTTTCGAATACGAAATATGAAAAAAAATAAAATAAAACAAAAAAAAGTCGGAGTGGCGTAAAACCCTTTTTGTTGAGCAGCGAGCGGGGCTTGCAGTTTGTAGGGCGATTCGTGGCTCATCTTCGGTGCATGACTGGGTATCAAAAAACAAATGGAGTCCCAATGACTCGGGCGAGAGAGGGGGCCAGCCGCTCACGCTCCAGCTTCCCTGAAGAGCTTGACAATCCATTGACTCGAAGTTGACCAATGGGCCGATGCAAACCCTGTCAGTGGTGGCTGAAAGCGATCTACACAGAAAAAAAAAGAGGGACATGTTAGCACCAATGCTGCAGTAGTACCCAAGGGGAGCATCACTTACCCGGGTTGTTCCGTTCAAAGAGACTGGCAATTCCCGTTACATAGTGGAAACCCTCGGTATCAATGTGGCCACGTTCGCGTAATTCTTCCGGGTTGTCGCGTGCCAGTTTGAAGGGCGAGTAGCCACGGAGAATGCAGCGCCAGTGGTACAGGAGAACGGGAAAGGCAAATTCCCATTTTTTGATCTGCGTCGTGACTACGTTGCTGACTTGGTTTTCGAGCAACTAGTGGCAAGTTAGCAAAAAAGGACAAACCTCGGAGCCAATTGTAAGGACTAACCGTGCCATTCTTCGACTTGATATAGTCTTGGGCTCCGTGGTGGATGTACTCGAGGTTCCAGAAGATGACATAAAACGTTAGAAACAGTTCGTACCATGGCTTGATCTTGGGCTTGAAGATCAACGCAGCTAGCTCCTTGACAAACAACTTCTCCAACTTTCGAAGATATTTGACAGCAGCCACGTCCATTTGGTGAGTAATGGCGCCAGGGAGAGGACGATCGCAAGATCCTCGATCGTATGCTTCGTAGTCGCTGCGGCCAAGCCTCGAGTAATCGTACTCGCGTATCCCAGGTATGTTGGGCGAGAAGACTGAGCCGTAGCCCTGAGAAACCACAGAGAGACACTGGAGTCGCATGGCTAGGTCGAGAGCCTTGCTTCCCGTTACTCTCCGCATGCGTATCACTTCCTGATAGGTGCTATAGGCGATCTCGTCCCGACTGATGCGAGCAAAAATCCACTCTTCAATAGCGGGCTGGAGGCTGGAGAAGTACCGTTCGACTGCCACGACGAGATTTGCCGTATCATATACCGCATACGCTGGCTGCTCGACAGACGGCACTTGTCCTTCCCTGTTGGACCAGACAGACGTAGCAACATCGAGCGGCCCGCGCTTGGGGCTATAAGGACGAAAGGCGATGCGCAAGGGGTGCGCGTTTGGTATGGGGCCATACCCAGGCAGGCTCCAAATAATCTCCATTTCGTAGAGCTGACTGTTGTGTATCCAGTCGTAAGCAAGGAACTCGGCCTCTTCCTGGTGCTCACGGCCATTGCCTGTTACATGGTGAGCAATCGAGTACTCTGAGTAAGCAGCTACGACATACAGCGACGAATCAGACTGGTGTCTTCGAGGTGTTCTCGATAGCACGGCTCACGGAAGGACCTGGCATGGCCTGTGATCTTTTCACACTTCTCACACGGATCGCCCTCGTCACACTAGATGCGTCAGCCTGAAGACGGTATGCTCAAACGACACACGTACACCCGACTTGTAGAACCTGCAACGGACACATATGCGCTTGGTCTTGCGCATGGTATGCGTCTTCTCCCTCTGTCTCTCCTGGAGGGGGCCTTTCCGCTTGGACACTTTGAGCTTCTCCTGCCGCTCAACAAACGACGAAGGCACTTTGGCTGCCTTCTTCTTGGGCAGGGGCCTCGGGTGGGCTATAGGCTGTGAAGGGGTCCGGTCCAAGTGATCTACAGGCGCATGGTGTGGAGCGTAGAGCTGGTGGTCTACGGGCGCTTCGGCGACGGGCCAGTCCTGGCCCACGTTGGGAGGTCGCTCGTACATGGCAGGCGCATTCGGAGTTTCGCTGGGCTCGACCATGGGCCATGGAGCAGTAGTCGAGGCGCTGTCGTGCCTCGTGGCCGGCAGACTGGTTGCAATGGGGTCATTGGTATGGTCGAGGAACTGGGCGTGGGCGGGCCAAGGGGCAGCAGCACCAACGGCACGGTGCAAGGGTGGATGGGCTACATGGTTTGTGTGCAGCAAGACAGGCTGCGGTTGGGCATGCGATGGTTGTGGGACTGGGGGCAGCTTTTGGGCATGATTCGAGTATGGTGGGTCTACCGAGTTTGCGGGGGCCTCCTGGCAAGACTTAGTCGCAATGGCAAGCGTATGGAGAGAGCACAGGAGCCGTGGTGTGCACTTACTGACGATAGGCGCAAGTGATGAAAGGAGTCGTGGGCAGCGGGCAGCGCAGGCTGGTGGTTGTGGTGGTGGTGGTGGTGGTGGTCATGATGGTAGGGCCGGGCCGTAGCAGGAAGCTGGTGGTGCGGCACGGGCGCGGCGGCGTCGGCGGCGTGGCAATACGAGAGGGATGCGCGCGACGTAAATGTCTCGTCATGGTGATGGTGGTGCTGGTGCTGGTGGTGCCATTCGTGAGCAGCAGGCGGCGGGTGTCTGACATAACCAGCCGCCCAGGTCGCCGGGGCAGCAGCCAGGCCATGTAAACTAGCGGGCTCGACTCCGGGCTGGGGGTAGTGGAGAAAAGCCGCCGTCGAGGGGCCGATGGCGTACGAGTCGTGGGTAGCAGCGACGATTCCTACGGCCGCTGCATCTGGCGGCCAGTTGGGCAGGGCTGCTACTCCCAGAGGGTCGTGGGCGGCCGTGGCAAAGTCGTGGTAGTGCGAGGGCGTGTGGGCGGGATTCCTGTACTGCGGGCTGCTCGTCGACATGGAGGGCTGCTCGAGAGGCCGCCTGGCGATGCTGGGGAGGATGCGTGTCGCAGGCAAAGACGGCCGCCTGAGCCATAAACCGACGCTTACGCGGTAAAGGAATTGGATGGTAGCAAAGGCTTAAGGTAAGGAGTCTCCCACGGGCGGCTGGCCGAGAGCCAACCTTGGAACCGGACGGCTTTCTGCGTGTCAGTGCCATGCATGCCTTAGTTTCCGTTAGGGCTGCATCTCCCCGCAAACCCGCCTGGCCCTCGCTGCTCGCCCACGCCCGCCCTCTCGCCAGCCGCCGCCGGAATGCGCTGAACTGCTGCTGTTGCTGTCGCTGCTGTCGCTGCTGCTGCTGCTGCTTTGCTTTGGTGTTGACCCTCTGCTGCCCGCGCGCCGCCTTGCGTGCCTGCCCTGCGCGCTTTGCCAAGACAAGACGGGGTCCGCGCGGCCCTCTGCCTGCCAATGCACATGTGCCCTTCACTCCAACACCACGCTTGGCCCCCCCTCCCCCTCTCCGGAGAAACGCGCACGCAATCGCCAGTTCGCTAATGCCCACGAGCTCCGCGCACCCTCCGCCATGCCATGTCGTGCAGCGGCACTCGCAAAGCCGGTATTATTCCAGGAACGCCTCCCCCTACGTCACATGCCCAGCGCGAGCCCTCGCACACCATCCCCTCACCCTGCATATTGGCACTGGAACTGGCGCAATTCCATCTGACCGCGGCCTCTCTCATACCCAAACCATGTGGATGCAGAATCTGACGCCCTGATGTCACCATCGCCTAAGAAGGCGTCCAGCGTCTGTCGTCCAGTCGTCGCCATGTCCCCCATGGTGACTGCATATGAAGCTCCTCGGACCCGAGATAATGGCCACCACCACCACCCTCACAAACTCTCCACCATCGGTGTGAGATATGCCTGTCGATCTGCAGCCGGGCCCCGCGTAAAAAAAAGCGCGGTAGTCTTAGCATTAGTAGAATGTAGGTTGTATCTTGGTAGACGCTCACCGGTACCGAAATGGCAAGCAGGTTTCGTCGGCCGTTAGCCTGGGCCAAGCACAGAGGACCCTTTTTTGCTTTGAAATGCCCGGTCAAAAACAAAGCAGAATAGTTTGCAGCAACATACACACGACCGCATAACCAAAGGCCCGGGATCAAACTATTCCAAGTGCACATACACGCACGCCATCCCGTCATCTTGGGAATAAGTAAACAAAAATCATGCGTACATTATTTCCGTTGCGCTTATGTGATGTATTGAGCGGTGTGAGATTGGTATTATCAAGGGGGTGGTGAGGAAATTCATAGTAGTGCTCGAATGACCTGTGGGGAAAAAGAAGGAGAAGTGAGGGGGGTATACAGCATTAGCTAGTGAGATACAGTCCAGACCTTAATAACACAATTCGTCCACGGCCTGACTTATTACTCAGACCTACTCTTCTTTGCCTTGGGCTTAGCCGTACTCTTCCGCTCCCTCTTACCGCTCTCACTCTCGCCCTCATCATCATCATCATCTTCATCTTCTTCATTTGCATCCTCCGTCTTCCTCTTCCCAGCAGCAACTCTCGCAGACCTCCTCGTTCCCTCCGTCCTCTTCTTTCCCTTTCCCTTCAACCCGTCACCTCCTTTCTTCTTGGCCTCATCTTTCGCTTCAGTCCCTTTACTTTGCCTCGCCCCCCTCCTTTTCTCCGCCCCCGTATCAGCTTTTGCCTCTGTCTTATTCTTCTGCGCACTCGTAGGAGCATCTTCATCCTGACTCTCCTCCTTATCTCCCTTTTCATCTTCGTGGCCCTCCTCCTGCTTCCCACTCACTTCGCTTCTCTTCTTGCCTTCAGATTTGCCCTCTGGAACCCCTTTCTTCGGCTCATTCTTACTCCCAGCCTCATTCTCATATCCGCCTCCCTTTTTCTCGTATTCCTTTGCCAATTTACTTGCCTAACGGAATTAACAACAGCTCCATGATCCTGTGACGAGTGAGGTACCCCGTATCCAGTATAAGAAGAAGAAGAAGAAGATGGTTGAGAAGAAGAGAAAAAGAAAACTCACTTTCCACGCACTCCACTGCCCCTTTCCACTCCCATCTTTATTCGTCTCCATCTTGACATCTTCCTTGACTTTCTCCCGGAGCTGCGGATCTGTCGGCTTGCCTTTACTCGAGGGCCTGACCAAAAAACAGTCATCATTGTAAGCAAAAAAAAAGTAGTATCAGGAATAGTCCAATCCGTGACGCAGAAACACGGGCGTCTGGATAGAAGGGAAATCCACGTACATGTTTGAGTAGAAAAAACCCAGTAGGGCAAATTACCAGTTTCCAGGAGACAAAAGGCTGGATTAATCTCCTCTTTCTTCTTCTTCTTCTTCTTCTTCTTCTTCTTCTTTCTTTCTTTCTTTCTTTCTTTTTTCGCACTTCTTCTTTCTCCTTTCCTACTCTTTTCCTTGTCAAACCTCGCACTGTTAAACCTCCAAGCAAAGTATCCAGGGATACCTCACTTTCAAATACCGTGTCGCACACACACACACCCCCCTATTTATCTATTCTTCTCCCTTACTCGTTACGGTGTTAAAAGGAAGGAAAAAAAGGGCGGATTGTTAGCGTACATGTGTATTTGTGTTCAGGCTAAGCAACGATCATGACATCATGACTTTTATATGTCTGCCTTTGTCGCATTCCGGCTTCGGCTACTAAAAACACTCATGGTGTGACGACTCGATTGACTTGAACGCCAACTAGCCTGAACCTTATGGCTCATTTGCACTGCAGCTGTGCTGTGTGTTTGGACCTGATAAACCCAGAAAGGCGTGCCACTAAGCCGTCTTTCTCAACCACGCTTGATGCACGCGGGAGCAACAAGCAGGATGAAGTCGAACATCTTTTTTTTTTGCTCAATCTTGTTTTTCATCCTCTTCTTTTTTTCGCTCAGGTTTAGACAATAGTGAAAAAACAATAAAAAAAAGGCAAGGAACGACATATAAAAAGGTGAGAGAAGATAATACAAATATATTGCATAAGTACTCATGTGTGTACCCCCCCAAAACAAGCCAATCCACCCAACCCAACGAGCCTAAGCCAGAACAAAAAAATACACCCTCGCTGATGCGCGTGTCAAGAATCAAGCTAAAACCCAGCCGTCCCTGTTAAACTATGCGTGTACAAACTCTATTTTAACCATGTCTATCACACCCATGTCAGGAGCTCTGGTTGCTAACCTTCCTAATAGTCGGCCGCCCGCTAACCCCGCTATTGCGCCCGCTATCACGTACATCCGTCGATATCTCTTCCACAGGCTTAAACCTCCTCTCTGCTTCGCGTATGATGTGCTCCGCCTCTTCCATGATGTCGCCTCCGACTCTCCAGCTGCGCAAGGCCACGCCTTGCTCGCCCAGTACTTGCTCAGCATGCGCCCATCTTTGACGCCAAAGGATTTCTTTCTTTGATCCGTACTGCTGCTCTCCTGCGGGCCCGCTATTCAGCGTATTTCCTGTGTTTGTGCGATTAACGCCTTGTCGTGGCGCGGCTGTGGAAAAAGGTTGTGATGTTTGCGCCGAAGTTATCGGTGGGCGGTTGTGGTAGGGTATGGATGGTGCATTTTGCCATGCGGAAGATGCTTTGGAGCCAACATATGATGCTGCGTTTGTGGTTGTTTCGCGGTTTCCGCGTCGCGGTGGTGGTGGAGGAGGGCCCTTTCGGACGCCAGTGACATCAAGAGTGGATGCATTTGAACTGGGCTCCTCTGTCGACCTCAATGCAGGCAGGTTGTTGTAGACGGACCACAGCTTATCGCGAGCCATGCCAGCATATGTTTGTTGGTCTTCCGGTGTCTGGTTTTGATAGCTCATAGATGGCTTGGGAGCTACTGGGGGTTTTGGATTTCCCGGTGTATTTGCAGGTCCACGTGCATTTTGCTGCTGTGTAAGAGGACTTGATTGGCTGACGACTGCTGATGATATCCTTGGCTTAGGCGGCGGTGGTTTTGAAGTGGAAGGCTGTTTGAGAGATGCGGATTCACTTGGACTTCTCAATCCGACTGGTTTTCTAGGAGGCGGGGGAGCAGACTTGGTACTAGCAGCAGATGCGGCTGAAAGACGTTGCCGCTCATTGTAGGCTCTGGTATCCGAGTTGAATCTTCTCATTGCAGGCGACTGGTCTACGTCGTCGTCTGAGGACAGGTCTATCAGGTTTGGAGCTGATCTCTGCCGGGAGCTGTCCGGTGGGCCAGGTCTCCTAGCTGGCAGCTTTGGCGGCTGTTCGCGATTCAACTCTGGAAAGAGTGACTTGGAACGTCTGTTATTCTCTGCATCCATTTCACGTAATGATGCAGCAATCGCGGCCTTGAGTTCGGGATCATTTTCTTCAGACAGTGTTCGAGCCTTGCTCAGGGATTCCAAACTACCGCCACCACCGAGTTGCGCTGGCGGCGAAGACGACGACCGGCTGCCTGATGAAGGATTTATTGAAGGGTCGAAAAAGCCAGGATTTTCCGAGGTGGTGACATCGCGAATAAACACTGCAACTACTCTTCCAGGGTTATCCAGGACAAAATCAGTATACACTTCGAGATCAGCCTCGCCACTATCACCAATCAAGATGAAGTTGCGCTCTGGAAAGTCCCTAGCAATCTTATCGAGGGTGACCTTCTTTCTCTCAGCAACAGGCTCGAAGATACCCTGCATCATACCGCTATATTGCTTCAAGTGGAATGAGCCCGGCGGCAGTCCAGCCAGAGAAAAGTACTTGGAGATGACAGGAAATAGCTGCCAGGGTGAGTTTGAGACGTAGTGAAACTTGACCCCCATTTCTGCCATTCTGTTGTACCACTCCCTAACACCGTCGATGGTGAGGTCGAGGAGGTCGCGAATGAAGACATTGCGGAAGATTTCGCGAGCACCGCTGCCAATGGCAGAGTGCTTGATGGTGTCGTCAATATCGCTTATCACGCTGATACCTTGAGAAGCAGTGATGATCACTTCTTCTGTTGCCGAGAGCTTATCAGAGGCTAGTATGCGTACGTGGGTGGGCACAAAGTCCAGTGCCGCGGTTAGACTAAAGTGTCCTGCAGCGTCCGTGTACACTGTCCGCTGCTTTGAGATGCTGTCGTTGTAGAAAAAGACGCTGATGGGTGTGTTGGACATGGGTATGGCAAGGAAGTGGCGTAACCTAGCCATAAGCCGGGCATTGGCTTCCGCAAGCTCTGCCGCGCTCATCTCAGACGGCTGGTTCCATGAGCTACGCTTTTGCAGGGGTTTGATGCCAGCCTCGCTTCGCATGGAATCCTGTGATGGGCTATGAGCCAGCTGGTGTACCCTATCATTGTTCGGCCGCATGCTGTTCCCACTTTCCGTCCGGTATATCTCAATATCATTGTCTTGCCGAGCCGGCCTCTCGCTGTAAGCACCGCGTGCAGCAGCTCTCGCCTCGCTTTCGCCTCTACGCAGAATCTCTTCTGCTTCTCTCGCAGCGAGCGCTTCGTCTTGTTGCGCATCGCGCTGGTGGGCTCGTTCTCGGAAGCCCGGCCGTTGCGGACTGGTATCTCGACTGCTGTCTGCAGACGAGCCAGAGGTCTGCGGAGGTGCCTGTACACCAACAAGCTGTCGCGCAAGACCAACAAAGAGCCTCTGTTTCCTCGACATGGGCCCCTTGTGCGGCGAGTATATCCACCCGCGCACATCGACGTCTACCACGGCATTGTCGTCCTCGTAGTTGTTCCACTGTTCTTTCCAGAACTCGGCATCGCCCGTACTACTCGAGTTGCGTGTATCGCGCCCTTGGCTGCCGGCTTCCTGCATAGGTGCTTGTGATGCTTCCGGCTTCTTCTTGACATGTCTTCGGGCGTAGCTGGGAAAGAGAACCATCTCCTCGCGGCCACTCCTGACGACGGCGGCGTCGGGAAAGTCGCCTGGCGAATCATCATCGTAGTTGTATTGCGTATCCCTGTTGTTCCAATTGGATGTGTATTGCTGCGTGTATGTCTGCCTGAGCTCGTTCGCAGCCTTGAGGTAGCCGGCCAGCTTTCGCCTCCGCGACCCCGGCTCGCGTGTGTCGTAGCTCTCCTGGTACGTCATTGCAGGCTCCTTCGATGCGTTGCCGCCTGGATGCTTCGCTATCTGCTGCCGCCGCTCTCTGGCAGCATCTTCGAGATAACTGGTGCCGCTCAGGCGTCGGATGTAGCCCTGCAGGCGCTGGACAATGGTCGGCTTGCCCCGGAGCTTTTGGGCCTGGCGATAGACGAGATAGCGGTATATGCGAGACTGGGCGCGGTGCTTGAGCGAGGGAAGCGTGTCGTGGCGGAACTTGGAGAGGTGAAGACGCGCGCGGGCACGAGTCCGGGGAAGCAGGAAGCGGATGATCGACTTGCGACCGTGGGCAGAGGGCTTACGGCGGAAGGGTAGCTTGGGCATCTACCCGACTAAATGGCCGTAATTGTGTCCGGGACGAGCGTATGCGTGTCGCGCTGCTGGCCAAAAGCGCGCCGCATGAGCCAGGCACGGCTGGTGCTCGAATTAAGGCACACGACGTCATTCGTGGAGGTGCACGGCGATCGCGTGGTTGAGGCTTGACCTGCCTGCGCAGCCACACTGACTTGGGCAATCGACGGCATCTTTCTCGCCGAGCGTATACGCACCCCCAGTGACATGGGCTGATGGCAAGGCAAGGCATACATCATTGCGCGTTACACAGGGCCTTGTCATCCATGTTGCCTTGTTACAGTTCCGACAGACCCAGGCTTACGCGCAGTCTCTCTTCCAAGTGGCCAACATGCTGACCGAACAACTTGTTCATTGCTTTGAGAGAGCAGCATCTACAGCCTTTGCGACGCCTGGAACATCCTTCTCCAGTGCATCCACAATCTCGTTCCACATTCTCTCGCCCAGCTCCTTCATCCCAGTCCCCTGCAAACTAGGTGGCGTCGGCTGAATCTTGTCATGCTGCCAGAACCGTCCATGTACCCTCTCTCCCTGTGTCGTCCCGCTCAATACTATGTTGGCCCCCTGGGATGGCGTCCGCATAAACAACAGAATGAACAAAAAGGCTAAAATCTGTACGCCGGAAAAGAAATGGTCTCGACCCAGGTCTGTGTTGACCCAGCCGGGACAGACGCTCGTGACGATGACGTCGCCAGAGGAGATCTCATCGGCGAGCTTTGTTGCAGCGTACATGAGGAAGACTTTGGAGAAGCTATACTGGCTTCCCTCCTTGTGGTTCTCTTTTTTGTTGTAATGCTCGAGTATGCTGGGTTCCTGGCGGATCTCGGGCGCCATAACTGCTTTCTGGTGGAGACCAGAATTGACAAACTCTAGAATTGGGATTTTACCCGTCTTCTGTTTGGACTGCTTGAGCTTCGGCAAGAGTAGGATAGCCAGGAGCGTCGTCGAAAGTGTGTTGACCTGTATATCCTCTTCCCAGCCACACGGCGACTGATGGAACGCGATTCGTCGAGTGCCAGCGTTCAAGACAGCTATGTCGAGGTGGTCGAGCTGATTTGCTCGATTGGCAAATGCTTCTACACTGTTGTACAACATCATATCCAATTGCCACACTTCGATTTGGCCCTTCCGCCCAAGACGAGCTTCCAGCGCAGCCTTTGTTGATTCCCCCTTGTCCAAATCTCGCGCTGTGATGATGACCTTGGCAGCTCCTAGTTTGGCAAACTTAAAGGCCGCCTCTTTGCCGATGCCGGATGTTCCCCCAGTCACAATGATGATTCGTCCAGTGTAGTCTTCATGAACCTCCTTGGGTGGATTAATCCATTTGTTCGTGAAGACCTTGATCATAGCGGCCATGGTTAGTAAGAATCTGAATCCACAAATTGCTGCGGTGTTAGGATGACAAGGTATAGTATCCAGGTAGATCGCCTGGCACTCCCGTGCAGCACTGAGATGAGCAACACCGGGGTATGAAGAAGAGGGAGGTCAGGGGAGGCGTCGATCTATCTACTGTACCTGTGAGGCGGCCTAGCTCGGCTCCGATTCGCCCGCTGCTGACTGGTACAATCTAAGGCCTCGACTAGACAGCACTGACCTACGAGTAAAATAAGAGTGCCATGAGTAGTCAGGTACCGGTTACTGTGACTGATTATGATTTAGCCTTAGTCGTCCTAGAATACGCTGCTGTCGGTACGAGTGGCACTAGATGGCGGGCAATGAGAGGCTGACTTCTCACCGGACAGCAAACAACAGGCCCTTCAGAATGCTACTCTGCAGCATACCCAGCCGCCAGAGGACAAGCCATCTCAACCGTTCGAGTGCGGAGAGAGGGAGCAAGGGATTGGCAGCAGCCGTCACCCTCTCGCTCCATGACTAGCGCGGGCTTGGCATACGCGAACCGTTGGCGATTTCGGGCAGCCTCACCTACGTAAACACCAAAGTGCAAGTCCCAAGCCGCAGACGACGCCTCGCCATGATAGCTCCATATCAGTCGCCCTCTCGCCACCGCTAAGCAATTCACCACAAACAGCACCCCCGTCGCATTGAGGAAAAACCCCCCCATACGTCATGGCCTTCAACCAACAGCCCCCCCGAGGCCCCGCGGCCGCTGGAGGAGCCCCGAATATGGGCCCCGACTTCAACGCCATGCTCCAGCGCTCCATGCAGGCGCCCGGCCAACTGCAGCCGCAAATCTCAGAGCTTCCTCGGGGCCCATCGCCAGGCATGGGTGAGGGCGCACCCCGCTCAATCGCACCACGGCGCAATGCTAATGCTCCCACACCAGGCTACGAGGGCGTATACAGTGCCACACCTCCGCCCCAACAACACGGCCCCAATGTGCTCGGCGGCGCGCGAGGCCTCGCCCCGCAGCCCATATTGCCCGTCGATCTCCCCCCGCAAGCGTTCCTGACGTCGGCGATGCTGCTGGATATGGTGGACAGTATGGCCACACTTTGCACGGCGTACCCTGGCACAGCATGTTGACACCGCAATAGAGAAGGTTGACGTTCTCCTCCGCGACGAGAAAGAGTACATTGGCATTCTCCGTTCGTACGACCAATTCGGTACGTCGAGCTGCCCGCCGCCCTCGTCACTTAGCAGCAGCAGCAGCACGTCAGCTAACCACCACCACCACCCTTCAGCCAACCTCGTCCTCACAGAATGCTACGAGCGGATAGCAGCACGCAACCCCGACGCGACCCCGTCCTCCGACCCTTCGATGCCCCGATGGCTGATAAACGACGTCAAACTCCCCGGCGTCATGACTGTGCGAGGCGAGAATGTGACCATATGCGCGACTGTCGATCTCGACCGGGAAGAATATCCGAGGGGCGCAAAATTCGCCGAGGAAGACCAGGTCAGGGCCCTGGCGGCGGCACAAAAAGCTGAGAAGAGGGAAGTCGATTCGCGGAGAGCCAAAGCGCTCAAGCAAGCTGGCATTGAGCCTGGGTTTGGTATGCAAGCATAGTCAACAAGGTCACGTCTTGTACACATAACATGAGAAAAGAAAAACGGGCAGACACTATGGATATGGGTTATGAAACGGATGGTGTATGGTTAGGGAGGGAATCATTACGAGTCCTTGATAGCTACGTTGGCTGGTTACGATATCAATGATACCAGGACGCCATGTCCACCTGCGATAAAGCAATGCACCCCCCCGGCTCCTGAGATCCGCGTTTTGACATGCATTCCAAATATAGCATCAAATCCCTTGCCCTGGTGTTTAGCGCCAAGCATCTTCACGTGTTGTTCAGAAAAGTGCAGGGCTTTCCCCTTGTACCTCACTTGGTCTCTATAAAAATTGCCTTTTGAATTTGCACCGGCGGATTTTCGAGCAGCAGCCATGCACCCTACGAGGGAGACGTGGAAGCCGATGCTGGCATCTAATATTGTATGGTTGTGTGGAATAAGATCGGCGTGGATCTACTCCTAATAGTACTACTCTGGAGTTTGTTCGTGTCAGCGCGTCCTGTCCTGCCAGCGCACGATTAGACGCTGAGAAAAATGACTGTGTCTGCAGCAGTTTTGTGTTATGAAACAGACAAACAGTTGTGCCTTGCACAGGATGACCTCAGCACGCCGTCTTGGTGATGAGCTGGTAGCTGGACATGTCCCATCCGGGGGGCGGTATGCAAAGCTGGAATGGCGCCACTCTGTCGCCTATCCTTCCATCTTTGTTGCAACTCTGTATGCGCTCCATGCGTACATATGATATGCAGATAGGCATGGAGTAAGCGCTTTATTAGGTCCCCAAGTAGCACCGGCGGGAGGCTAGCAGGCTGACGGACACCGACTTTCGCGAACGGCTGCAAACATGTGCCATTGTTCTGCCATTTGCTACCGAGCTGTCTTCGTATTCCCAATACATGTTTGTCAACCGAATGGCCATGGCAGCCAGGCCAACGGGCACCCTTGTGCGATTGTGACTGTGACTGTGACTGTGCTGCGGAGCGGAGCGGGTACTGCGACTCGAGCAGGATATAGCGGTGGAGGCAGGCCGTGAGTAAGCAGATATAGTGCATTGCTTTTGTGTGGAGAGAGGAGCTAGCGGGCCAACATATGGGTCCGTAGAGCGACGTGGAGAGGTATAAAGTCGGAACGGGGGATTGCGTCGCGTTGCTCGGCCGTGTTGCACAGAAGACCTAGCTCAGTCTACCATGGATCTTCTGCGGCTTCTACTTACATGTGATTGTGTGGGCAAGTCGCCTTCCGCCGATGCATCCCCTTGCCGGCCCCATGCAACGACATCTCGAGGGGCTTTGTTGAAGCTCGGCAAAGACCGCAATGGTAGGTATCTGCATCTGACCCGCGCTCTTTTCGGAGACATGCACGCCGAGTCTGACGGCGTATAACATGGCATCGTCGCCGTCGAATTGGCTGGCGTGAGGTAGCAGCTGTGAAGCGGAGGCTACCAACCATCTCCCTCGGAGCTTGAATCATGGCCCAGCAGAGAGAAGGGCCACGAAAACAGCCGTTTCCGTTGTTTCCAGTGCTTTCCAGGACATTGGCGGGCGTCCCCGCGCCTGGCTGCATAGGAGCATACGCTTTTCCGTTCCCAGGCTCTTCCGAGCCACAGAAAGGCCATGTCCGGGCCACGAGGCCACGTCTAGGCTGTGCGTGCCCAGCAGAACGGGCTCGGCGAGAGTCGAGTGAGGCTCAGTGCAAAGAGACTGGAAGCAAGGCGGGTGGGTCTGGAATCTTCGAGGGAGAGACGCCGAACAGCACACGATGGCAGCCTAGGCGGCAAAGCAACAGTACCACCCGGCACACTCGCAGAGAACACGCGGAACGGCGAGATGCAAGGCATTGATTGGGGCGCGGGACAGGCTGGACAGGCGAAATGCAGCGGTTGGAAGAGGCTGGTAAGTAGTAGTGTACAAGAGTCTGGGAAGATAGGGCGCGGGTGCGGCTGCCGTACGACATGGATGATGGCAGTACTAATTGCTAGGGTACCGTACTTTGAGGAAGTCACGTCGGACAAGGCCATCACCACCAGTCTCCTCGACACTCTACTTTGTCCATCAGCGTTTCATCCTGCCCGGCATCAGTCTCGGGGATGCTGAGGCGCTCGAGAGGCGCCGTTGCCCGCAGTCCCAGCGCGGGCACATACGGATTACCTTCCCCCCGTCCTCCAGCCCAAACGCCTCTCCTCGACACTCTCGGGCCACGCGCAGATGGCAGCCAGCCTGCACGACGACGACGACGACTCGACTTGGTCGAAGCCCCTGGCCTTGATTGGAAGTTCAGGCATAGCTTCCGGCTTACATCATCTCTGGCCTACCGATCAGGCCTTGGTCATTTAGCCAGCCTGGTACATGTGTGCGGCCATGCCTACGATGGGAGCGGCTTATCGGGAAGCAGGAGCCTTTTGTGGATTTAGCAAGATACGGCCGATTACAACGTATACGCCCGTCGACATGCTGCCTCAAGCTACGTCATATAGCATCGCGCCGCCCATAGCTATCAGACCCGCATCACCTACTGCGCTTGCCCTAGGAATCTGACACAGGCACGAGACAGAACGCAGCCATACCTACCTGTTAGTAATGAAAGATAGGGGCCTACCCAGGAGAGTCGCGAATACACTACCCGAAAAGCCTTCAGCACGACGACAATGCATACATGCTAGGGATGCATAAGAAGACAGCACGGGAAAAAAAGGAAAAAGAAATGCAAAAAAGAGAAGGGGGGTGGGGGGTGGGTGGGGGGGGGGGTTGTTGAAGAATATAGGATCCAGGGTGTAGGCCCACGGCAATTCCCGACTCTTTCGAGATTGAACCAGATGCACAACGCACAAAGAGGAAAAAAATGCAGCGACGCCAGGAACAAGTACAGGCGGTATACCAGTTACCAATGAATAACCATTTTCGAATGTTGCGAGCACGCGGGAAAGTGTAAGGTACACACAGAAAAGAAAAGCGAGACATGTTGGGCGCATGCAAGAGCTGGGCTTGAAAGCGCTCAACCCGGGCACTGCCGCGGCCACGTACCAAAGCATTACACACATACAAGAGCACGCCGGTCCCGCTTGGTCCAGCCGCATTGAACTCTGCAGCCGTATGGTTGGCCTCTCTTGGCTTGATGTCTACGACCGCTGTGTCTTGTCGACGCCTTTCGTGGCAGGTCGCACAAAGAGTATCATGGCGAGCCCTGTCTCGCTCCGTGTCGTCGTGGGGCGCTTTTCCGGGCTAGGTGTTTTGGTCTATCGACACCGGGCCATGTGTGCTCTTGGGTATCAGGCTCGAATACTAGGAATGGTCGAGGGGGTTCCTTTTCTCGACTTTTTGAACACGCGCTGTAAAAAGACAGGAATCATTGCAGGGTTCGGAGGATCTAAACATCTCGTATTGGGTCGTATGGGCGAGTTTCGCTGGGTGAATACTCGGTTCGCTGTGAGCTCGGTGACTGAAGGCCGCTGTCTGAAAGCGCTTGGGAGGTCTGGACTTGTATTGGCGAAGCCGAGCCTGAGCCTGTGCCCGTTCCTGGTATTCCTTGCAGCATGCTACCTGCTTCTGCGCAGTCGTGTGGGTCAGCTACAGTAGGCTTGGAGGGGGCTGGCCTGCCTGCCCGCCAGGCGACGCTTACAAAGGGACAGATGTGATCAAAGACGTACCGTACTTGCGTTGGATGTCCCGCAGCAGCTGGGAGACGCGCCACTTGAGGATAATCATCTCGACGGGCGGAATACCTTCGGCTCGTAGTCGAGCATTTATTCGGTCGAGCATTTGTTCCTTTTCGTTGGCGGGGATGAGGATCCATCTTTTCCAGTCGGGATGCGCCTCTGCAAGCTGCCTGGCCTCGTCTTTGGTTATGAACTGGAAGGATTAGCCAGGCAGGGGCTTGCGACCAGAGCATACTCACATAGAAGCGGTCCCATTGCTCCTGGCTGTGGTTTGCAGCTGTTCGGGCCTCCTGGACCGTCGCATTTATCCGAATGCTCATAGTGACAGTAGGGCCTGGCGACAACGAGGCCCGAGGGATGCCAGGCAGCCTCTGGAATCACGGAAAGCAAGAGGAGCAGGAGATTTTAGGGTACCGCGGTTCACCCCCCGCTTCGGCCTAGTCTTGGCAGGATTTTGTTTTTGGAGAGGCTGAGGTGAGGAACTGTGACAGTGCTCGCAGGGCTCGGGCCAGAGAGAGTGTCGGAATCGGCGGTGGCTGAAATGCTTGTGCGTCATATTCAACTGGTATCATTGGCAGCGAATGAATACAGTATCGAATTTTCCGCGCTCGGCAGCGGCGGACGGCGCTCGTCGACAGGGATGCTGGCACCTCCTGGATGACTTCGTGTTGGTCAGACATGGCCGTGCGTGATCGGTTCCTTTGGGCTGCTTCCGGCTCCCAGCACGGCGCCGCCGCCGCTGCTGTGCAGGCCGTCGACGTCTGCTGCTGCTGCTGCTGCTGCATCAGTCCGCCACTGTACATGTAGGCGCACGCGCAGGCGTACGCGCACGCACACGCCTGCCCGTGACAGCAGGCCGCGACTCGCACACGCCCGCGCTGCCGACCACTACCGGGCGCCCCGTGCTGGCCCTCTGCACACGCGCGCGCGGGCGTACGGCTTTGGCTTCAAATTCCACGGGCGGGCGCTGCCCTCGCTGGCCGCGCCCCCAAGCCCTCACCCCCCCCCCCAGAGCGGCTTGCCTTGGCTCGAGAAGCTCCCTCGCGCACCGTAGCCCGCTAGAACAGCAATAGACTTGACTAATTGCCGTTCTGACCTGAATCTGCTGCGCCGCTACCTGGTCGATCAACCGTGTGCGCGGACCCGGGGTCAGACTTGGGCGCCCAGGTCACATTTCCGGCCCTAACCGGCCCGAGCCTCAACGTGCAGGCACATCGCAGGGCCATCCTGGAGGCCGCCGTGGGAGGGACGTCACAGCACAGGCACAGGCACAGGCACAGGCACAGGCACAGGCACAGGCACAGGCACAGGCACAGGCACAGGCACCGCGCCGCCACAGGCACACGCACCGCACCGGCAGGCCACACGCTGCGAGCGCGCGCTGCCTGCCTGCCTGCCCGCCTGCCTGTCTGCCCGCCCGCCCGCCAGCGCCCGCCCGCCGTCACGTCGCCGCCGCGCCGCCTGAAACGCCGCCCTGGATGATC
This sequence comes from Exserohilum turcica Et28A, assembly GCF_000359705.1. Lineage (NCBI taxonomy): Eukaryota > Fungi > Ascomycota > Dothideomycetes > Pleosporales > Pleosporaceae > Exserohilum > Exserohilum turcicum. The sequence goes on along the minus strand of NW_007359915.1, from coordinate 44,502 downwards.
GTCTCGCGGCCTCATTTAGCCCGACCTGGCATTTCCTTCTCTGGCCCAGCTCCAGGGCGACGCCGTGGGGCGCTGCCCGGCACGGCACTTTGCGCCGTGCGCCTTGGGCCTGTTTCATGCTCCAGGCGGCGCCACGACTCGTGCGAGACTGCCACCGGTAATCCCACCCTCGTGGGCGTGGTCGTCGCCGCCCGCCTCGACGCGACGCGACATATGTATAGTACGCTACATGCCTCCACTCCCGTACAGTGCTGTATAGTACTACGCACGCTGACGCCGCCACGCGACACCACTAGCCCGCCGTCTCTGTATACACCTCCCGCCTTGTGCACCGCGACACCGCCGTCAGCGCTGCCACGCACAGCCACGACGACGCCCGCGGACAGCACACGAAAGGGGGGGGCCCTCGTTTGCACTGCATCGTCCAACGTGGGACCTGGTGTGTGGTTCATTCCCGGATTGACGCCGCCCTGCCTCTGCCCACCAGATCGTGCGTGTGCACCACCACCACAGCAAACCCATCTTTCACCGCCAATCTCAGCGTTCCCCTCTCTCGCATGGCGGCTCCGCTTGCGCTGCGCTATCAATGGCTTAGCTGGCCCAATGGAACACTCGTGGGCGCCTCTTGTCCTCCCGCACACCCCGTGTTGCCCCCACACTAGTATGACGCCGTCTTGCTCTTCTACGACCGCCTGTCGTCATGCTGCCCGTAATCCGATAAAACTGCTCAACTCGATACTCTGCCGCCGGTCCGCAGCGGCAGTGCGGCGGGGTCCCCCTTTGCAAAACGGTATCTTATAAACGCATCTGGCAAGGTTATCCCCAGTCCGCTGTTTCTTGGACGACGCAACGACTTTGAAGAACCATCACGGCCTTTGCGGGGGGGGGGGTGTGGGTGTTCCCATCGCCTTTTTCACCGCTGTTCTGGTGGTGGGCATGGCGGCAGCAGCAGCAGCAGCAGCATCATCATCTCGTCTGGTGTTCCTTGATCTCGTCGTGCCTGAATACAACAACAACAGCCCATGGCCTCTGCACGCCCACACATTCGTTCCATGTTGCGGCATTGTGCATGTTTCCATACTTGCTTCTGCACATGTCAAAAAGTAACGTTTGGTACCTGCACCTGCATACCTACTCTTTGGCGTGCATGCAGACGTTGACCGCACCTGCATTGGCTGCAGCCTTATATTTGACGTGCGCTCGGGAACTTGAGTAACAGTAAGCGGCTTGATACTGTCAGCTCGTCGTCGACTTCACTTCTCGTTTCTTTTCTTTTTATTATCCATGGCTTGCACTTGGGCCTATCCGGTCGCGACAATCGCCTCATCGCTTGTTGAACATGCCTCTGCTAGTACAGTACTACGCGAAAAGTTTCACCTCGCTAGCCACCACCATCATCATCATCATCATCATCATCATCATCGGAACGATCGTGTATCCAGTGACACACAATCTCTTTTTTTTCGGCCGTCGCATCGACACTGTTATTGCAATGCACCGCAAAGTAAGGCAACCACATGTCGTTTCAGCCGCTAAAGGGGTACCATTACCCGCAAGTGGCATCACCTGTCCTGTGACAGGCAGTCACATCCACTCATCTCTCTTTGTGGAAATGACCTTTTACTGTACCTCTGATATTTGCAACTGGAACCATATATAGTCAATGTATCAAGCCGAACGCCTTCTTCCAACTTCCCGGCATCCCAGGAGCGAACCACCCCAGTCTACGGAAAGGCTCGACCTTCACGACAGCCAGGCTGTCGTATCCACGATAAGGCAGCCAGCTTGTCAATTTGCGTGACATTTCCACGCGTACGACCGCGACTCACGCCCGTGTTCAGCAGTGCCTGGCTCGCAGAAAAGACAAGTGCTCTTTCTTGTACGGCTCCATGGGCAAGAGATCCGCAAATTGTCAAGCCGAGTCATGTTACTTGGAGATATTGACATGAAAATTATAGAAATTCCAAACACTCTTCATGTCACATTGACAAACAGGGTCTCGCACGAGAATCCACTGTGCCAAGAGATATAACTGACTGGCCTTTGTTTCCCATTACATTTTGATTTCTCACTTTCCCCCACTCTTATCGTCAGTCCGGAGTAGCGTCTATTGTTAGTGAAGAGCGCTTCAGTCTGGCCTCCGTCCCTGGGCAATGTTGTCCGGAGTAAGGGCAAGGATGGTTAGCGGTGGACAAACTCAGCGGCTATGCACGCTCCTCAACCGTTGGCCGGTATACGTCTTCACAGTCACGCATTCAGGTTGCGAGAGAGGGATGCGCGTGATTCGCTTGAGGGACGTGGTACCCCTGGCCTGGGGCTATGTAGACAAGGTGGCAACAAAGTCTCGGAGCCATCTCCATGTGCCCGTCATGACGATACTACTGCCCCAACAGTAATATGACCCCACAGCCAGAGCTTGTTCTAAACCATGTACGACGATTACCAGGTGACCTGCTCTGGATCGGAGGGCCTCGTGCCGCTCCGCTTCGAGCATGCTGTGGATACAGTCACGGAAACACAGTGCAAACATTTTCACTCTGACCCCAGCCTACTACTGCAGTCCGAGTCTCGTGAGCTCTTCTTCAACAAATGGCTGCGGAGCTGCTCTCGATGTTTTGATCTAGCGCAGTCCCAGCTGCACGGCCTGCATTGGACGACCTCTCGACTCGAGGCTCCATTCCCAAAACTGATGGTCTCAAGCTCAACAGTCATGGCACCCCTCAATGCTGTGCCGGAACAAACTCCTACTGGGTGCTCTTGGTTGTCGAATTATGCCGATGTTGATATTTTTATGGGTCATATCGCTGCACCTGGTGAAACGATAGCTTGGGGGTTTGGGAGCTTCACACAAGGTGAAAGGCGAGCCCGGTCTAGACACTGGGCCTTCAGTCATTTTCTAGTCCATCTTGTGCTACTATTTATACAGGTGCCAAGAGACTGCCACGCCTCGACGCCGTGATCAAGTCGACGGAAAAACACAAAGGCAAGACGATTGTCAATCGACTCGACAAGTGGCGGCGCCTCGAGGGAGGGGGGGGGGCCATGCACGTCTATTTCCCTTGGTGTGGCGGCGTGTGCAATATAAAGTACTAGGACGCCAGGGCACAATGGCAGTCCATGTACCAAGCGTTTACCAAAGCCGTTATCTCGTGCTTACCGTGACTCGACTGCAGTCTTTGCCTGCAAACTCGCCAGCCAGTCTCGCTCCAGTTTATGTCCGGCTTCTACACTGACTAGCTAGGTCGACTAGCGGTTGCATCCGCTCACCTGACTTGGAGCACATGATGGCAGTGGGCGACGAAGGCTTCGGCTTTGGGGGCGGGGAATTCTCCTGGCCTAACCAATGCACACAGAGGGCACAGACTAGGCGGTCAATCTTGCATTGCCTAACATATCTTTTCGGTGCATTTCAGCTGTACCAATACGTGGCTTGTTGGTGGCTCTTTGGTGATGGCGGGTTCAAGGCGCACGCTCACATCTGTCAGCGGCGCAACAGGCCCTATCTGTGGGAGGAGTGCGGCGTTCTCCAGGCACACGACGAGCATACCCTGTGAAGAGGCTGGCAGAAGACAAGTTTCAGGCTTGGGAAGAGTGGTACGGCTGGCCATCTGCTCTGGCAATCGGGCGCCAAGGTGCAGTGTTGTGGGCAGCTGAAGGCATGGCCATGGGCATGCAGTGCGTACTTGCCGACGGCGTTCGGGTTGAAATGGCAAATCCATAATACCGGCTGTGCGCCCAGACGGGGTGAATGGGCATTTGTAGCTGGTCTGCGTGGTGCTGACAGCCCCATGGCGCGGCAGAGTCTGTCCCTGTGCTGGCGGTGATCATTGCTTCACAGCCAGATCCGTCTGGCTGGGTTCTGGGGGAGAATGGACGCTCGTTCTTTGCCTAGCGCCCGACGTCAATCAAGCCCGCGCGGCACCGACCACCACGACCACCGCCACGACCACCATCACCACCTCACATGTACCACTGCGCCGCATCCAATTCCCGTCAGCAAGGGCTGTCTTGCACACGAGCACCCTGATTTCGCTTATCCGCACAGCCTGGCACGGATTGTTTGCTTGATTCGTCCCATGCTCCCTCAGCAGGCTCCAGAAGGAGAGACAGGCCCGGACAGGCTCTCGTCAGCCTGCCAAACGCCTCTACATGTGCTCACAAAGAGCGCACGCAACCATGGTTGAGAGCGATGCCGGTGCCGTTGCTTTGTGCCAAATACGGCACAGCACCGGCCTGGAATGCCCTTGGGGGCCGCCTGTTGCGCGCCACAAGCGCACAGCTTACAGCTGCCCAGACACAGCTGATAGTCCACACGACGGGCCGCGGGCACTGGAGTTGCAGCGATCCCCGCCAGCCTGACTTCCCAGGCGCTGCTCGGATTGTCTTTGGCATGCTGGTCATCTTCCTTGGCCAGCCTTTCTTCTTCCGTCGTGATTGTAAATCAAGTCCTACTGTCTCGTTATTGCTGAGTCGCACATATTAAGTCTCAGTTGCACAGAACCACCGCCGACGCGACCGTACACAGCTGCCAACCAATGCATGCTGTGCGCTGGCCATAGTAGCATCAGGCTGAAACACCGGAAGCAGCAGAGAAGAGCGCCATTTGCTACATAGACAGCATGGCTGACCGTCGTCCACTCATCCAAGAGTCATCGGATCTCTCTGAAAGCTCCGAAAATACGCCCGCATTGCCTTCTCTCAGCTTCTCGAACAACTCCCATTCCCTCGGTTTTACTAGCCTCCCACCGGTGCGGCCGAGCCACGTACGATACCATAGCGACTCGACCGCTGTCGAACGAAACACTCCAAGCACCGTACATGAAGAAGACGAGGGAGATGAAGATGTTGCGCATAGCTTCCAGCAGGGAAAGGAAAGCGGTCTCGGGATAGCTGCGCCTGGCGCGGCATCACAGACAGTCAGGCGTGTCAGCATACTACCCATCGCCCGCAGAGCCGCTGGCCCTGGTCCTAAGAGCCCACCTATGAAGAGCCCAGGTCCTCTCTCGCCACCCGGCTCAGCGGAACCGTTTTTCGGCAGTTTTCCAAAGAGCCCGGCAGACTCCACACCAGACCTGAGAAGTGATCGGTTCAGCCCGGACATTGGCCGAGGAAGTCCAGATGTGGGTTCCTACGAAGAGTTCCGGCACGGCATCTTGAAGAATGCAAAACAAAGTAGCACGAGCATCAACGACTACCAGAACTACATGCATGCTTCTGATACTCAAAAACTTCGGGGTGGCGCCGGAGCTCACTCGATCAAGTCTGCGTACGAGAATGACTTTCGCCCAATACACGAGTGTCCGACTACAAAGGATTTTTACCATCCAAGGTTTACTTGGCTCAACTTTTCAATTCTCGTCATTTGTCTCTTCTCGTGTGTGTTCTCGGGCATCTTTTTAGCGCTTGCCATTCACGCACCCCATTATGGTCGCCGCATTACCAGCCACGGCCCTGTTACGCCTGCCGATGCCATTCTCTATACAACTGTCATGGCAAAGATGATTGAGCTGTCCTTTGTCACGGCATTTGTCACATTTCTCGGCCAAGTACTCAGCCGGAGAGCGTTCATGAAAGACCATGGGCGTGGTGTAACACTGTCAGAACTGAGTATGTGGAGATGGGTAGTGCAGCCAGGCACCCTGATAACATCTTGGGAGTCTGCCAAGTACGCTGGATTCTCTTTTCTGGGAATCCTGAGTCTGCTGAGCGCCATCTTGGCGACATTGTACTCTTCTGCTGCTGCTGCATTGGTTCAGCCCATGCTGCGAGACGGCAACTGGGACAATGGCTTGGTACTTGCTGGGCGTGTCAAGAGCGATTTTGCAAACATCAACTACCTGAAGAAGATGTGCCTGACGCCTATCCGCACTGACCAAGCTCACCAAGGCGAAACATGCGTGCAGATGGAACACGCAGGCCAAGGATACCACAACTTTCAGCGTTACCTGGCTGATTGGGATTTATCCGCTCGCAATGGAAACGGCACCTCGGATTTGCATCTTCGACCTCAGGGCTTCGGGCTCTTGTACGAAAATACTACCGTCACAGGGCAATGGATCAACATGGTCAATACGAGTGTGGTATCGAAAAAGTATGGTAGGGTAATCAATAACATTACCATGGCGATGCCGCACTCGGGCGTATTCGCGGCGGCCCGTGATGAAAGGAACGGGATTCTGCAGCCGGCGGAGCTCAATTCCGAGGGCACTTATTCGCTACGGGCAGCGGTACCTTCGCCCGTCATCAATGTGTTGTGCGCCAATATGAATGCGACGGAACTAGCGCCCATCGTTTACGACACATGGAATACCACCGACGTAGTCAACATCACCACATGGGTCACTGTTCCGGGTATCCGAGACAACGCAACCACAACAAGCAAGACGGTCGTCGACGAAATCTTTGGTTGGAATACTAGTGAGACGACGTCGACAATCAACTGGCCACCCGTGTTTGGCAGATACCCTGCTCCATTCAACACTGTATTGAACCACACGAGCAATCAATGGGGTCGACCGGCCATTTACCTGCTGGGGCAAGGTGGCCCCGACGACATGGGCCCCGACGGCACAGGCATCTACTCGCTATGCAAGCTGCAAGTCTCTATTGCAACCGGGTGCAGTACGCGTCATAATGTCACGGGGTCTGGCGGAACCATGGAGGCGCTTTGCGGGGAGCCAAACGACAAGATGGCTTTTGTCGAGACGGAAAAAGAAGCGAGCAAGAACACGCAGGGCGTGGCCAACTGGCGCGACATAGGGACTGACTGGGCAAACAGTCTTTCGTTGGGGACGGGCCTCATGGACGCCAATGCAAGCACTTCGAGGCTACTGACACAGCTCATTCTGAAGCCCAAGGGTCAGGTTGGAGACAATATTGACGTGGATCTGAGCCCTGCGTTGCCTAGCCTGGCAGAAGCCTTGGCGGTTCTGTCTAGCTGTACGTTGCTTTTGAGCATGGTGGATACGCCGTTTGTCACTTTTTGGGTACGTGAGCTTTCTTTTTCCCAGTACCGCGGATACGGTCACGGCACATGGACGACCCCTGGATGGACGAAAGGTGCTGACTCGCCTAGAACTACACGTATCCCGCGCTTGACGAGTACCAAACACAGTACTTCAACGCCTCGCTCAAAGCCCAACAGTATGCATCCGGAGGCATGCCCGGCGCCAACAAAGCGTGGATCATCATTCTCGCGCTCGTCTTCATCATGAACATATTTGTTCTCGTCTACTTCATCCTGCACCGCGGCCTGGTAACGGATTTTTCGGAACCACCGAATTTGTTTGCCCTGGCAGTGAATTCGCCGCCCTCGCATGTGCTAGCTGGGAGTTGCGGCGGCGGACCTCAGGGCGAGCAATACGGGGTGAATTGGTTTGTTAATCACGCAGGCAGCCACTTGTACATGGAACCGGGTGAGAAGCAGCATGTCGTCAGTGGACATGGACATGGACATGTGCACGGTGATGGGCAAGGCCAGGGCCATGTCGACGATGCTTCGCCCCGCGTAATCAACGGGGTTCGTGGGTTTGCCGCGTCAGTGGTAGAGGCGGTGAAGCGGGCGTTGGGAATCAGAGAGCAACAGGCGCCGAGCAAGCTGAGGGGGGTGAATGCAACGGAGAGTCTCAGGGCGCCTGGCAAAGTAAGCCCGGGCAGCACGGGGTCGGATTACGAAATGGAAGACGGGCTGACGAGGACGTCGAGGCAGTACCAGAAGCTGTCCAAGCGGCGGAGTGTGCTTTGAGGCAGTGAAGCAGCCAAGCAGCCCAGCCCAGCACAGCCTGCTGAGGGGCTCGGGAGGGGCGCGGCACGCACTGTAATGTTTTACTATATCCAATGAGAAACAGGCCAACACAATGGATCAAGGTTGGATCTCGGCCCTGGAACGGACAAAGTGACGAGCATGGCGCATACTCGATGACCTAGTTCCCCAGATTTTCACCGGGGGTTCCCTGGGGCAGCGCTAGAGAATGGGGTGGGACGGAGATCTAGATAATGAAGCAGCCAGGCAGGCCGGGGGGCACGTGGACGGGCGCTGAAATGATGATGAGCGCATTGACGGGCGAAGGGCGGGAGAGGAGTGCGGAGGAGATGCCTGTTTGGAGGATGGACGGGCAGCAGAGACGGGCTGAGAGGGGGGGAGAGGGGAGAGGGGAGGGGAGGGGAGAGTGAAGGGAGGGCGTTCTGGGGCGGGCGGGCAGGCTCGGGAAGCTTGGCTGACGGGCTGCAGGGAAGGAGTAAGCGAGTCGTTCGGCCACTAGTGGGCTCAGGCGGGCGCGCAGAGGGCAGGCGCTTCTGGCATGTGAACATGGAACTTCGCATGCGCATGCTCACTCGCGCACCAAGACCGGCCCTCTCTCTCTCTCTCTCTCTCTTTCGCCAGCTAGCTATCCTCTCCAACCCCGAGCCTTTCCCTCCCCCCCCCCCCGACAGCGCCTCCGCCTCCGCCGCCACCGCCTCCTACTACCACGACCACTACCACGGCCATCACTCTTGCTGCTGCTGCTGCTGCTGCTCCCGGGGAATGCGACGCCTGTCCGCCGCACCGCCTTTTGCCAGAGCCCCGTCCCGGCCTGCACAGCCAGCGCCCATCGCGACCCGGCACTCTTCACGTCATACCGCGCCCTGCGCCTCCCAACAGCTCCCAGCGCCCTCAATCGCAGAGCCCCGCGACCGCCCAGCCATCGGCGCGGCCCGTCGAATGCGCTAAGCAGCCCATCTCTCTCGGTCCTGCTCGCCCGCCTCGACTCACCTCGCCGCCCTTGGACCCCTCGCCCTCCACCAGCCCTTCAAGCTGGCGGCTCTGTCGCATCAGTCGTTCGCGGGGCTCGCGGGTGCTACGGCCAGAGGCCTCCCTCGTCCCGCCATGAACGACAAGGACCCACCGCCGTTTGGCTGTATGTTTGGTGCCCATGCCCGCTGCTCTACATTCGCCCGCTGTCTGAATTGACTGACGCCCGCCCCAGACACCTTTTCCGAAGACTTCTTCGACAACACGCCCTCGCACTACGACAACAATGGCCCGTCGCTGCTCAGCGACATGGAGAACCAGCAGCTCGACAACTTCTTCTCGTCGACCAACCCCTTCGACCTGCTCGACCCCACCGCCCTCCCGCCGGCCCTCGACGACAAGGCGAGCGCGCACGACTACAACAACTGGGAGGACTTCATCGCCCCGCCCACGGTCCACCGCGTCACGAGCACAATACCCGACCAGACCCGCCTCCAGAGCTCCTTCCACCAGGAACCGCACCACGCGCCTGTCCCCCAGAGCTCCTTCCTTGCCAACACCGAGGACGAGCTCCAGGCAGCCACGACGCTCTTCAACCACGCCCAGCCCTCGTATGCAAACGGCCGCCTGCACAGCTTCCACGAGCAGCCGACGGCAAACACCGGTTTCTTGGCAAACGTCGCGCCCGACCTGAACCACGGCTCGCTGCCCATGGGCATGCCGCAACACGGACTTTTGAATGAGCGCATGTCGTCGTTGCTGCCACCCCACGCCGGCCCAGCTCTCGGCCCTCAATTTCCAGCCCAGTGGGAGAACAAAGCCCCGCAGCACCAGCGCCAGGACTTTGGCCCGCCCTTGCACAAGGTCGATCTCAAGAGGGCTTACACGTTCGGCACGGACAATTCTTTCAATAGCCCGTCCGGCTATTCCGCATCCAATGGCCGCTCGGCCGAAAACAGCGCCGCAAGGCACTCGATACACGACGTGCAAGAAACCCACCAGCATCTATTGCGCGCGGTAGCCGGCATCGAATCCGCACGAACTAGCGCGGCCCCGTACCATGATTCATCTTCGGCTGTTGCCGCTCCGCCACGCGATGAAGACGACGATGAAGACGAGCAGTCGGACAACTCGGCATCAAACGAAGAGCAGGAAGAACGGCCGTCGAAGAAACGGAAGAAGAGTCAAGCCCAGCATGGTAAGGATACACCAAAGAAGGCTGCGCGTACCAGCAAAGCTCGCAAGACTTCGCTGGCAGACGAGAAGAAGAAACGAGCCACTACGGCCACGCACAAGGCACCCCGCGAAAACCTAACGGAGGAGCAAAAACGAAACAATCACATTCTCTCTGAGCAAAAGCGTCGAGATCTGATCAAGCAGGGCTACAAGGACTTGAATGAGGTTGTCCCGGCAGTTCGTGGTGGCGGGCTGAGCAAGAGCCAGATCTTGGTAGAAGCGGCGACATTCCTTGAAAAGTTAATTGCGGATAACCTTGCATACCGGAAGGCGGTTGGTTGATGAGAACGACAAAGATTGAACGGCGATGTTGATTTTTAGATGGCCTGACTGCCGCCAGAAGCCGGTCAGTTGGGTAACACCTAAAGCGTCCAAGACTCTGACGCCACGAAAGCTCCACGCTTGGCTCCTGTTGGGAAAGAGCGATGGAAAGGGAAAGTTGGAATGTGGGCTTGGCCGGAAAGCAAAGGGAGTCGCCAATGCGCCCTACGAGGTATGAAGTGTCATGGCAGAGGTAAAGAAAGGAGAAGAAGAGAAAAGGTCATGGAGACGGGGGTGGCCGCTAGTTACTACGGCATGAGTAAGTAAAGTAGAATTTCTCTTTTTTTTTCTCTTTCTTGGTAGCACTTCAGATGGGAAAAGAAAAAAGAAAAACCCCCCCCCCCGCTCTCCTCTGAAATACTCAGGTGCCATGTTAGGTATGATTTTTTTTAGAAACTTCTTTTTTTTTAATTCGGATATATATTTATATACATGTCGTGTTTTTTGGTTTTTTTCCAAATATTCAAACTCGATAGATCTGATATGCCCGTATGTATGCACAATCTATTTTCAAAAAAAAGGGGGGGGGGGGTATCGTAGCCTACATAACTCCAGATTCATCTGATGTGTGAATCGTACCACTGGTGTGTTTGCATAATCCAGTGGATTTCTCTCTCTCTCTCTCTCTCCTCTGGAATCACAATGCGCATGGCCTCATGACGCACTTTAGCCGGGCCCCTTTCATGTCCACTCGGAATGCCCGCTTGACGGTTTCCTTTGCCCATTTTGGCGCCGCCGGGTCCAAACGACTTCTTGAACCTGTTGGCGACGTAGTCGCAGCGGCCATGGTCGTTGCAGTACCCCGTCTTGCACTTGTTGTTGCTGCGACAGGTATCGCCCAGACAGGCGTCGCTGGCTTTGCACCGCACACACGATCCCCAGTCACAGTACTCGTTTGCAGAGCACTGTGCGGCGGACTCGCACGGCGACGCGTGGTGGCCTGGGCTTAGGCACACGGGGGCTGGCGCGCCCGTGGCGGAGGCGGCGGCGGCGGCGGCGAAGATGTGCGCGAGGGAATCCGTGTAGCAGGATGCATTTGCATCGTTTGGACGTACACTCGTTGTAGCGTCATGGTGCTGTTGAGGCAGGGGTGCCGGGTCGTTTTCAAGTGAGCGTTTCCTCGTTTTCCTCGCTGCTGCTGTGGCGTCAGGCATGCTGGTTCTGGGTGTGCAGGCGGCACATTCGCCCTTGACGCAGCGGAGATGCTCGAGACAGGCTTTCTTGGAGTTACAGGCATCGCCCATTTTGCCGGGCTGCGCGGCGTCGGGGCGCGTGCACACGCTATTTTTGCAGCGCAGGTCCGGCGCGCAGTCGTCGGGCGCCGCGCAGAGGTGGCCCGCGCAGCCAAAGGTGCAGGTGCTCTGCTGCAGGACGTAGGGATTCAGGCGGATCGAAGTCAAATTTGAGAGGCCGAGGGGCTGGATCTTCCATTCTTGGGTGTTGTCGCCTGTGATCATTTGCTTGAGCTGCTGGGCCGTGGTTTCGTCTGCCGTGAGAGGCAGGATGCGGACGGGGCGCGGGAGATAGGTCGACCAGTCGAAGTTGGAGCGTGTGGTGAGGGCGTGTTGAAGTACTTCTTTGAGGGCGCGCCATGAAGTGTATTCAGGGTGGAGAGGGTTGATGCGTGAGGATTTGCCTTCGTTGAGCATGCTGAGGTGGGAGTAGAGCTGTTTTGCTATGTTAATATCTTCTTCCCCATATCAAGAGAGTTGAAAATGAAGGGTGGACTTACCCATGGAATACCTCTGTAATTCAGTGCATTTCCCTGATCAAAAAGAGCTTCTTGCTTGTAAAACAACCCCAGATTTTCATTATGCACATACGACCATTCCTCTACAAGCAGCAACTTGCCCTTGCCCTTTTTACCTTTGGCCCGGCTCGTGAGCGTATTGCCAGGTAGGAACATGTTGGCCCACTGCGTGCCGGCCGTCTTGTCGCTTTCCTTTGCAAAATAGCCATGGATGCCTATCACATCAATTGCCTTGCAGTCGAACACGCTGTCTGGGTAATTCTGGAACTCGTCGATTTTCTGCGGTCCAGAGACGCCGCCGCTGATGACGGCAATGTCGGCCTTGTCGAGCCCCAGGGTGAACTTGAGATGTGAGGCCATGTCGCAGATCCAGGATTCACCCGCGGGAATGGGGAAGATGTCGCTAAAAGGCTGGTTTTGGATATTGACGCCCTGTGAGGTTTTAGCGAGGCGTGATATTTACATCATGTAGGTGATACTGACGAGAATGACTTCGGAGAGCTCGCTCCATGAGCGCCCGTCAAAGTTCTTGGATGGGTAGTGTTTGAAGAAGACCTCTAGACGTGTTTTGTAGAGTTCCCTAACTAGATGCAGATATTAGCGGGCGCCTGTCTGAATGCGTCGGACTATATGTACATTCGTCACGGCTGTAAAAGTCTAGAAAGTAACCATCGAGCTTTTTGCAGTACGCATCACAGGGTACGCCGTTTGATCCTCTAAGTGCATGGGCATCGTGTGGTGCAATGATAACTTTCACTTGGCCTGGTTTTCTGTCAATAATTGAAGAGTCAATCAAATAGAGACCATGTACCTTTGGATAGATGGTGGATGGCGGCGAGCGTGTCGTCGAATTGATCGAGCAAGGACTTGTCGAACGCGCCCAACTCGGACTCAGGCTGCAGGTGTTATCAAAATGTGCTCTGCTTATCAAATCACTCTTCGTACATCTGGATGGAGCTCATCGGGACGGACTATTTGAATCAGTACATGCTGATCGATTCTAAGAGTTTTACATACTGAATAGTCGTATTACTCTTGCACCGCTTTTGACAATCTCTCTGATAGTATCGTCTCTGCTCTGAGGCGTGAAGAACTGTAGTTGGGGATAGTTGACACCGCCAAAGGAATGATGATCAGCTGTGATTCTCAGGCTGGCCGCAACAGGTTTTGTCCATGTCGCTAGCGACACCAGTGTCGTAAGAACAGTTGATAAGATCATTCTTGGAATATATCCCAGAGTCTATGGTAAGACTGGAAAGCTTCTGGGTACTCTGCCATATAAGTCATCGCCATCATGTGGACACGTATAGACGATTCCACATCTGGAGATTCTTGCAATGGTCACTAGGTATCATGTTTGTGACACTAAGGATATGCATCTAAATATATTAATTGCGGTTGTTGTGATGGCCAATCACGGCACGCTTGGGCCTAAAGCCGGCAGGGATACCAAACTAGATAATGGGGTAACGATGTGAACTAGGAGGGACCATGTGACAATGACATTGACGTCGATGTAGTTGATGCTGCGGCTTTTGTAGCCTAATGTGTTGCCACAAGGAAAAGGGCGAGACTGGCGACCAGGATAGAGGGGCGAGGACCATAAAGTGTTTTGGCCCCACGGCAATTGAGGCACGCAGAATAGGCTGAGAGCAGCGCATAAGGCGCATTTGGTAGGATGGGGCTCGGGTGCGTGCGTGCCTGTTTCACGCAAGGCAATTCTCAGGCGCGGGGTTGGTAACAGGTCCTGAATACCGAACCTAGTGGCTCCACAATGCTTCGTATATTAAACGGCAGGTAAGCGAGATCCCATTGGTCAAATGGAATGCTGCTGTATCCGTGACCAATACGTAGGTTTTCGACGACTTGGAGGTGGTGTCGAACGCAGCATCTTGTGGAGATATCCGCGCAACAATCGATGGACACGTACATTTTCGCTTGACTTGAGCATTCTCGCATGTGAAGACATACGCGAAACGGCTGCATTGGGTCCGCGAAGCCTGTATCCTTTGTTGACGGTGCGGAGCTGCGAGAAGTAGGCCGGCAGCCTGTCAAGAGGCTGCGTGGGAAGTGGCTGCTAGGTTGCACCCTGCTCACCCTGCTGAGTTGTTGCATACGTTCTCCAGTTGCTGAAGGGTTATCATGACTTCGTCTCCAAGCGCCTCGCCGCTGGCTGATGGAGCAAAGCGGCCATGGCGAAGATCACTGAGTGCGCCAATAACATCTTGGACCTCACGCAAGACCTCCATGTTCTGCTGCTCTATTTCGGCAATCTGTGCCTCGAGACTTTGGCAAGCTTCTTCGATGTCGGAGTGGACGGTCTGTAGCGTATGGGGTTTCTTGCGGCCTTCACCGGTCAGCTGTTGGCCATGTCAGTGGGAGATGGCGCCAGAAAAGTAACAGTCGAGCGATACCTCTTGTTCCATTTGAAGCGCAACAGGATCTAGTCCTGCGACAGTGGCATCATCCACCTGGCGCCGCTCCCGCGCATACTCGCGCCTCAACTGTTTCGAGCGCTTGACCTCGTCGGCAATGTCGCGGCGCACGAGCTCTATGTCCTTTTCGCGCAGCCTTTGGAGCTCCCGGTAAATGTCCTGAACGGCCGGATTTCCGCGATGGGCCCGAGGAAAGATATCGGTGAATTCGCGCAGTGTGATGAAGTCGCGTAGGGGAGCGGGCGTCAGCAGGAAGTCGGCGAGGATCTTTGTTTCCTGCGACGACATGGCCGAAAGGGTGAGAGTCGGGAACGAGGCGAGTGGAGCAAGGTCACGGGAGAGACGAGGCAGTGTTGATGGTGGTGGGATGCTTGCACAGCACCCGCCGGACAGCGCGACGCGTGCTGGCCCGTGCGAGAAAAGACTCCCGTGAGATATGGCTGCGACGACTTCAAGCAAACGTCGACAGGTCCATCCTTGGCTGGGCTCATCGACTTACTCCTCGCTTCTGGCAAATATAGCGACCGTCTCGTTGTTGCGGCAGTCGTCCTTGTCCGGCGAGTATCTCCTTCAGGAGCACGCGATACGTGGTCGTGCAATCTCGCGCACCCTTTACTCCTACCCTTCTGACTGCCCAACACTTGGACGTCAAAGTCGTCAAATCCCATCGCAATCATGGCGCCAGCTGCTGCCCCAGAGCCCACGTTCAAGAAGGACGAGAAAGTCTTTTGTTTTCATCACGAGCTCCTGTATGAGGCCAAGGTTCTCGAAGTCCGGCCGGTCGAGGGCGACGAGAAGAAGAATGGCTTTGAGTACCGGGTGCACTACAAGGGCTGGAAGAACACGTAAGTATTACCCGCTGGATGCTTTTCGCGTCTATTTGGCTATTGCTGCATCTCCCACTGCCCAAGTCACGTTTACCCCATCTCCACATCCATTCACTGCCTCCTTTTCCCAACCGCTTCATCCACTGCTTTCGGGTTAGTCCCATACCGTTCCGCAAGCGTCTGCTTTGTTCCCCGACGTCCCAAGTATGTTTTTGAGACTGAATGTTAACATTCCGCAGCTGGGACGATTGGGTTCCCGAGGATCGGCTTCGCAAGCTCACACCCGAGAACCGTGAGTTGGCTAACAACTTGAGACACGAAATGCTGGCTGCTCAGCGCGCCGCAAGAGCCCAACCTGCGCCTGCTAAGAAGAAGGCACAAGGCTCGGTGCGGGGTAGCGAAGAGCGACAAAGCTCTGTCACTGCTGCACCGCGCGGCCAAAAGAGGGTTCGTGACAACGACCTGGAAAAGGCATGTAGTCTCCTGTGATACCGCGCGAGCCCTAGACTCCGAGCACCCACTAACCGAAACTCAGGAAGAGACGTTCCAGAATAAGCTTGCAGTGAGAATCTACATGCCAGACCGGCTGAAGAGTCTCCTAGTTGATGACTGGGAGAACATTACCAAGAACCTACAGCTGGTGCAGCTGCCGTCAGCGCATCCGGCGGGTGTCATCCTGGATGAGTATCACAAGTACGCGATACAAACCGGAGCCCGCAGCAGCACTGAACGCGACATTCTTGAAGAGGTCATTGCGGGTCTCAAAGAGTACTTCAACAAGAGTGCAGGTCGTCTGCTGCTGTACCGTTTTGAGCGGGAGCAGTTCTACGACATCTGGACGCGCATCCAGCACCCAACTGACGAGCTCGCCGGCAAGCCGCTTGTTGACATCTATGGTGGCGAGCACCTTTTGCGCCTTTTAGGTAAGCCGTGACGAGAGCAGAGATGCGCTCACGACTAACACGTGTTGCAGTCACCATGCCTGAACTTATTGCCCAGACCAACATGGATCACCAGGCCGTCACTCGCCTGCGCGAAGAACTCAGCCAGATGACGACGTGGTTGTCCAAGGACGCGCAGATCAACACCTTCTTTGTGCCCACGTATGAGAGCCCTGGACAAGCCTACATCGACAAGGTCAAGTCCAGCACGTAAGGTGTGGCCGGTCCCAACTCTAACGAATGTGAGGGCTTGATGGTGTCGACCCCGTTTCCCTTTTTTGACTCAATCTGACACATGTATACTATCACCTTCTGCATGGACGTGGGTCGCGAGGCATGGTTTGATGGGCGCACTGGCGTTTTGTAGGAGGAATGGCTTGGGATGAGATTCTGAAGGCGGGATTGCTGTCTTGGCGATGCCATCAAGGCAGATTCTAGCTTATTAATACAAGATTTGATTGTGAGCCATGTTTGGGTTGTTGCCCACCGCTTCACGGCCTGTCGAGTACGTGTTCCAAGACTCCAACAGCCCAGCTCAGGCACTTTGTCATGTTCTCCTCGGCTTCCCTGGGCATTCCATGGATGCCGGCGCTTTTGCAGACATGGCCGTCGAGCTCTCCATCCACGTCGCCATTCTTGAACAGAAACTTGTGGTCCTGGACGTAGTTGGGCCACACAATCTGGTCTACATAGCCTGGAGGGTCTTGCCAGAAACCCTCGAGCGTTACATATCCACTGCGGGCCTCGCGCCGCCGCTTTGCCGTCTGGTAGCTGGTGCGGAGAAATAGCCGCACGTCAAACATGGAGCGTATGTCTTTCATGTCCTCGGAAAATAGGAGGAAGCCATCCACAATGCATAGGCGCTTTCCATGCCAGTCGGGCTTGTCTTCGAGCAACTTGGCGACATGGCCCCTCAATCTGTCAATCTCGGCTGGCGGCACACCATGCTCGCCCACGCTGTTCTGGTCCTCCTGGCTAACCAGCCATTCTGGACTCTTGCCGTGCTCCTTGATGTGGCCCAGGGCTTGCTTGAGCTGGGGCAGATTGAGCGACTCGATGCAGTCCCAGTCCTGGACGCCGTTCTTGAGTGGGATTTGGGCGTCGGTCAGGTAGAAGTCGTCGAGGTGCAGGATGAAGAGCTTGGAGGGAGGGAAGACGTCTCGCAGCAGTCGGGATAGAGTTGTCTTGCCGGAGGATGAAGGGCCCGATATGCCGACAAGGAGGGGCGACGACATGGTGGTTTTTTGGGGGGTGTGCGAGTACGACGTCAGGGCCGCGCGGGGCTGTTTTCACCACACGCACACACAGCAGCCAGCAGAGATGTAAGTAGGCTATATGACGCTGCGATATATGCTAGCGTCGTGTGGATTCAAAGGCAGCTCTAGACCTGGACCAGCCGCACCATGCACGGCGATCTGGAGACGAGTGAAATGGCGGGGCATGGCTGTGAATAGCCATGTCTGTGATCGTCCAACAGCCCGCGCTAGTGTCCCCGTGGCCCCATGGATGGGTGCGCAATTGACGCGACAGCCCATGATGCAGCAACTCTCTCTGCCACCAACGCCCTCGCCCTCGCCATCACATCCCCGCCATGGCCTCCAAAGCCACCGCCATGGAGCCATCGCCGCTGACCCAGGACTCGCGGCCCCAGACATTCCAGCCCAAGATCATCCACCTCTATGAAACCCTGTTCAAGGTGCGCCTGCACATGTGGAATGCGCCCGCCCCGAGACCGACTGGCTAACAACGACCAGCAGGCCGAAGACGACGATGTCGAGCCCTCGGAGGGCTTCTGGCATGAATTCTTCCTACACAAGCCAGAACCCGCCGGCCTGAAGCGTGTGCTGGCCTCGGTAGCCCCCGACGAGATGCTGCACGAGCAGGCCCATTCACAGCAACTCTTCCGCCAGGCCATTGTGCGCATCAAGCAAGCCAAGGCACCGGCCGACGACATCGCCCTCGAGGTACGATACGCCACACACGCACACAGCCGCATGCGCTTACTCCTCAGACCTTGACAGTCTTCCTCGACGCCGCCCTGGCCAAAAAATACACCAACCCAAGCTCCGATATCATCTCGGTCCTCACGGGCCTCAACGATGCCGACGCGGTCATGACCGACTTTGTGGCCACGCTGGACACTGCTATACGCAGCGGAAGAGACAGTGTGTTGTGCCGCTACCATGTATACGACCACGCTGACCAGGCTCAGTTGCGGTGCGCCAAAGGGCCATTCGAGCCGCTCTCTCCATGACTGCTGCTGGATTCCAGACGGCGCTCCCGTCGTACTTTACCCACCGCGATCTCTTTCCCTCGCTCATGAAGGTGCGCCGGCATAGCCAATTGGTCGTGTGCGTGCATGTATGCTAACTGGGTCCAGTATACCCAAGATTGCGAAAACAGCACCGACGTCCTACCCGCCCTCTACCTCCTCGGCCTACTTTCCAACTACAACAAATTCGAGTTTCAGAATCCGTACAGACTGCGACTGGACGACTTCGTCAACGACGTAATAATACAAGATATGATAGCATGCCTTGGGACCACTTGCACCACACTACGAGACGCATACGTAGCAGTCCAGGACGACAGGCCCGAAGGCTGGACGCTGGGTACGACGTTGAGCTACATAGGTTTGGGTGCTCTTGCTCCAAACTCTCGGCCTACAACACCTGTGCCCCCAGCCCAGGAGGAAGCCAAGTCGCTCTTTGCTGCACTGTAAGCACATGCTATTGGACCTACCAATCACTGCTGACGGTTTTCAAAAGGCCAGGACCACAAGCCGGTGTGCTACTTTCGATTTTCGACTTTGCAAATGCCAACAAGGTTTTTTGCTACAATCTCGTCACCTTTGGACTGGGCAACAAGAATCGGCCATCGCCCTTTAGCGAGTTCCTCTCCTTGACCTCGTACATGTTCCAACATGCACACCGGTCTACAAGAGCCGCTTTGTACACATACACAAGTCTTTTCGTCCTGCAAGTCTTGGTTGAAGATCAGTCGCTTTCTAAGCGCTTATGCAGTGACGAGTCTAAACTTTCGGTGCGGCTGTGTCGCCAGAGACAGCCTTACCTCCCGATCGTGAGAGGTGAACGAGTCCCTGTGGCCATCATCCTGGATATGATGTCAGACGGCATCAGCCATAATCTGCGCAGACGGCTAGATGTAGATTTCTACATGTAAGTGAAGTAAATGCTGTGATTGCTGCTTGACTAACATGTACGTAGCCTAAGTCTTGGTGTTTTGCTACGACTACTCTCGTACCTCAGTCGCACAAAAACTCGCATCACATACCACTGGTCGGAACTCTGGAGGACTCTACTTTCCTTTGTCCGCTTCCTGACAACCTACGAGAGCGACATCAAATCAAACTACAAGTCGAATGGGATGATCAATCTTTTGGTCAATCTATTGGCTTTTGCGCTCTCTAGCGGCGAGAATTTCCTTCCCGACCCTGCCTCATACGATGATCTGTTCTACAAGCTCGTCGAGAGCGGTGACATTCTCATCAAATTCAGAGATGCTTTTGGCCTGTCTGGTCAGTCTGACTCGATGCAGACACTGATCAACGTCTCGTCTCACTATCATTCCCTGCTCGAGGAGAAGGGCAAATCGCGTGGCAAGCATCTAAGTCCACAGGAGGTTCACGCTGTGATCAAACAGGGATACGAAACTTTGTCAATCGACGCGAGCGAAGGCTTAGATCGATGGGACAAGTTCCGCGACGCGGATTTCAAGTCGCTCCTCAAGAAAATCGCTAGAGCTACCGTAGAAGATGCCAAAGCGCTGAACAGTGACAGCTGAGGCCAATAATGAATGACAGTCGTTCCAACCTGGTGAGCGCCAAATCCATTCTCATGACTTGCAAATCTTTACTGGAGAACATGTGGTTGTGTTTTTGGTATCAGGGTCATGTTGGGCTAGCATTACGTGCAAGACCCGACCCTGGCTTCTTTTGTTGGCCAAAAGGCTTGGTTCACGATGAAATCGAACCCTCAAAGCACAACACATGAATGTCAGTGCTCTGGGCTGGACTTGGTTTCCGGTCTCGGCCACGCAGCGTTGGAACTGAATACATCACCCCATACCCTCAACCTCTCTTGCAACGTTGCATCACCTCTGCCCAACTCTCTCTCGCCCCAGTGACTATTCTAATGCACTGAGGTCAATTTCTTCTTCGAGGTTTTTGAATCGCTACCTGGAAGCGTTACCTATCATGCCTGCCACGGACGGCATGACAACGGAACAAAACAACAAGGTATGTAGACTGTCTAGTATGCAAATGCTGGGTTGATAACATGTCCAGGACGAATTTGCTGCTGAATACGAACTACAGACACTACAGCAACTTCCGCACGCAAAAGGCTATCCAGCCACTGATTGCATATCATATCCCCCTTGTCCACCCAGTCCACCCAAAGATCTGGACAGTGCTCATTGGAACGGCGATCGAATCACACAAGCGTCGACATCCACTACACCGATCGAGTACCCCCGACGGTTGATCACTCCTGCAGGCTATCATCTTGGACCTCACGGTGAAGGCTGGCAGTCAACGAGGTCATCTTTGTCAAGGTTCCACCATGACTATTCTACCTTGTCTTTGCCAAGGAGAGACAATCTCAAGAATATGGGCTTCGGCGGGTGTTTGGTAGTGCCAACACCAAGGGAAAGGCCGGATTACCAGGTTGTGGCGGAATATCAAGGGCTCAAGCTTGGACGCGTCAGTGACGCTGTCCCGTATCGTATGTGCGCTTGGTTTATCATAAACCAGACAGGAACATCAGGAGTCTGGTCCTGCTGGGGACAATTGCTGACGGTTTGAATCTAGTACTCGGCCCGCGTAGTATAATCGACAGAATCCAAGCAGTCTTGGAACACGAGGCCAAGTTTCCTGCAACGATATATGACGACAACTACCTATCAGGGAATGCATCGCCGGAATATACTGACCGCGACAAGGCATTAATAGCCATCCTATCATCCCTTCGCGTCCCAGAGTATGTCCGGCTCGAAAAGGGGGATTGGTATCCCCAAGGCCTAGCCGCCAGATTCGATGCGCTCCTCCTCTACAAGCACACAGCCAAAAGCGGCGTCAAAACCGCCCACGTGACAATATCCGAGTTCCACCAGATGGCCCAAATCTGGCTTCTCCTGCCAAACCCAGCACTCGTGCACGGCGACTACGCAAACGTCAAGAACCACTGGATCGACATTGCTTCCAAGCTGCGCGAGCGCGACGTGGACATTTCGAAAATCGATCTCGACCTCTACCAAGCCCTGACGCTCAAGCTGGAGGGCGAGCAGCTCGCATCCAAGCTCGATGAAATTGCCCGATGGGCCCGAGACGGTACGCTCGACCAGCGCTACGACCAATACATGCAGACTGTTGCAACGCAAAACACCATGACGATTGCGCGTAGCATCGCAGCCGCCTCGTCATTGTCACACACCGACGCGCGGTACTCCAAGCGCTTCACCCACAAGTATCCGCAGGGCCACACTGCGCAGCAGCGCGGTGCCGCCATGGATGCGGAGCAGATCAAGAAGCAAAAGGAGGTCGCCAAGATGAATGCTCTGCGGGAGAAGAAGCGCAAGAGGAGGAATAAGTGCTTCTTTGTTGCCTTTATGGTTTTGCTGTTTGGCGGCGCTGTGGGGTCCATGCTTTGGGCTATGGGGACTAGGCGCTGGGATTTCACGCAGGGAGGTGGGCAGACGGGATAGGAGATGTGCTGGAATAGACTGGGGGAAATTTGGGCTGGGAAGTTGGACGGTTAGTGGGTTTGAGGGATGGATTGATTGATGGACAGTGTAGTAAAAAGTGTGGGTATGTAGTGGAAACATGGTTTTGATATGCATGCTAGATTACTCTTGAACGTCCGGAATCGTGCTGATAGCTTGGTGTATATCACGACATGTTGTCTTCTGTTCATTTTATTCTCATTTTCTTTTTTTTTCTTTTTTTGAGTTGTTGCAATGGCACTGTGGGGGCTTTAGCTGCATGTCCGTGTGTAGCAATGGGAAACTCTCAGACTCCAATCGCAAAGATACATATCAATGTATCCAGCACATCACTTCACTTCACTTCACTTCACTGCACCTCGATAATCCTCCTAGATTGTGGTGGGAAAGAAAAAAGGAAAAAAAATCAAAATTTAAAGCATGCTAACTTCCTCCATGCTTCATGTTGGATGAGCAAGGGAGGCATCTCTATGTACAAGTTCGTTTATCTGTCTATTCCAGCAATCATTCCGAATCCACAGTACGCCCTTCTTCCTCCACCACCACTACTACCACCACCAAATTCCCATCTACCTGTTGCAGCCAGCGCGGAACTGGCCGTTCCAGCCGCTGACCGAAGACCACTTGCCGTCGGCATTGCACTTGACATTGTCACCTGTGCGCTCGGCCGGGCGACACAGCTCAGTGCAGTCTTCGGCGGCGCCCTGCGCTTTCTGTAGCAAAGGAAGAAGGAGGAGGTTAGCGTGTTGCTTTTTTTTCTTTCGTTCTGTTGGTATGAGGAATAAGGTGTTGCTTACGGTGATGACGCAGCAGTGCGAGCCGTCGGGGAACAGGCACTGGCAGATTGCAGAGGCTTCTGCGCCGAGGGCAATGGAGAGGACGAGGGCGATGCAGGTGGAGATGCGGACCATGGTTGCGAAGTTTTTTTTTGAGGGATTGAAAAAAAAGGGATGGAAGAGAGAGAGAGTAAGAAAAATGTATTTGAATTGTTGGTGAAGATGTTTAGAGGTGTGGAGAGAAGATGGGTTGATTGTTTGATACTGTTTTTTTTTTGCATCAACCACAACGTCGACTTTATACCTGTACTTATGCATCGGCTATTTTCCGCTCTCTTCGCCTTGTCAGCTCTCGTCTTTTGGCCTTCGTCGTCGCACCTCGATACACACTGCTTCTTGCGGCGTCGCCACGCTGAGGCCGTATCCTGCGATATGCACCGAGTTTGCTGTGTTGCGGAACATGATCGTCGCCTGGACGGGCGTTAGACTGGTCCACATGTCTCCACGGTGAATATTGTGGGGGGGCGAACTACCATCATGTGATGCGGCACTTGGAGAGCAAGGGTGCTAGTGCTAGTTCCCGCGGAGCCCCGGAAAATAGATTGGACTAGGATTAGAGAGAGAGAGAGAGAGAGAGAGAGAGCAGGTACGGTGGTGGCATGGGGTTTGGTGTTGAGACGCCCTTTTGATGCTGGCTATAATGCAAAGAGTTAATGTGTTAACGCATAGTTTTGATATAGTTTGTGTTTATTGAGATTCAGTTTGAGCAAATAAGCATAAATGCATATTTGATGGGGCTCAGTAGGTTGCAGAGCCGTCAGCCAGCCAGCCAGGTACTCTTGGACGTCGGCGCATTCTTTTGAGCCGCATGCACGTCGCTAACCAACTAACCCCACAAAAGGGTCTTATAGTGACGATCACCATGCTGCGAACGCCCCCTCTTCTCCGGATTTGCAACTATTCTGACGATCCTCCATGTACTAGCTATGCACTTTGCCCCCACGTATATTGGGGGATCCCTCGTCCCCCCTTCCGGATTTGATCGGGGAGAATGACTCGTGACTGTGCAACATGGGACTGCATCCAGATGCTTGGGATTATTGTTTCAGCGAGATTAAACGTGTGGCGGTTTTTGTCACATGCAAATAGGCACGAGGCGCCGTGGATTGGCAGTATGATTGCTTTCTGCGTTGAAGGCGTCACTCGGGGAATTTTTTCGAGTCGTTGCAACACTGGACTCGTGACTTGTGTAGATTGATGGTATAGGGGTATACGCTTTGCTTCGGGAAATACTCACGTGCAGATGGATGATGGAGGAGATTCGAGCGAGCATCGTGTGAATTGGGTGGGGGTGTGTGTGTGTATGCGTTGCAGTTTACGTTGCCACGTAGAAACCTCCCGTGTGGTATGTGTAGAGGGAGTGTGAAGAGCATATAAAGAGATGCTTGAAAGTTGCTTCTTCTTCACTTCAGCTCAATCCAGCATCTCCAGCTTCGCCAACTTCTCCAACTCTTTCGCATCTTCTCCAGCTTCTCAGCTTTCAACACTTCACCAACTCTTTCACATCACCACTTCCAACCTAACCGTCAAAATGGTTCGCGCATCCTCCATCATTGCCCTCGTCTTCACCATGGTGTGCGGCACGCAAGCCGCAAACTGGTACTGCCAGTGCCTGTACCCGGACGGCTCGCACTGCTGCGTCATTGCAGGTCTTCCCCCCTTCCTTTTTTATGCAACACGCATAACCCATGCAAACCCACGAATTGACAAGAAGGATAAATAAAAAAATGAAACAGTGAAAAAAAAGCTAACTTTGGAATTCTACAGAACAATGCCGACGACTGCACGTCGTCGTGCCTCAACGCCGTATCCAACGAGACGGACAAGGCGTGCAACGCTGGAGGCAAGAACTCGCGCGTCAGCTACTTCAACGCTCAGTTCCGCACGACTTGCCACGAGACTTAGTGGATCAGCGGGAAACCAGAGGAAAGAGGGGTGGGGGCGGGTGGACCAGCTAAGATTCCTCGGGGCATTTCCGAGACTAGTTTGGAAGCTTAGAATGCAGCTGGAAAAGGGAGGTGGCGAGGTAGATCAGAGGAGAGGCAAAGGGAAGGGGTATTATTTTCTCGCCAAGAGACTTGGCAGTTAGGTACTGCAATGAAGAATAAGTAGATGGTTTACTGATATGTCGTGAGCACGTGTTGGTTGATGTTGATGATGTTGCATGGGTGGGAGCTACAGTAAGCCTGTTTTGGAGGCGTTGCACGCTCGAGGCGTCGTGCACTGCTTTGGGTTATTCATCGCTCGTGCTCGCGTAATGGCCATCACTAATCCACATGTATGTAAGTGCATGTAGAAGGGGGGAGGGGATTATAGAGGATCAGACCTACTTAGATGAGTAAATGTATTGTTTCTTTTCTACCAAGTATCGTCTAGTCCCGTAGCATGTAATGTCCAACATAACAAAACAACTTTTCAAAGCTTGTGCAGCACAGAAGATATTGCTCTCCATCTTATCTCTACCTATCCCGTGAACACTATTTTTTTTTACATCTCGCACAGCATGCATATTTATATTCTCTTTACTGGGCAAAGTCGTATTCTTCACACCGTTGCGCTAGATAAACTTTATTATCGTTTGTTATCTATCCGGCTTACCTACTCTAATTGCTTGAACAACAGTAAAAAAGAAACCAAAAAAACTGGACCCAAGTTGTTTCCGGGTACGCAGGCAAGTGAAACCATGACCACGTCGCACACATGCTGCTAAACGCCCTATTCCAGCGCAATGCCAACCGTGATGTTTGGGGTACAAGTCTGCAGCTGCGAGTTGGGCTGCTGAAGACCCTTCCCCCCCCCCCTCCTTTTATTCGATAGTCTTATATCGTGGAAACCGCAGTTGAGTGTTTATTGTATACTTGACTTTGTACTTGGAAAGAAAGAAAGAAAAGAAAAGAAAAGAAAAGAAAAGAAAAGAGAAAAGAATGTTGAGAACCGGAACCAATCGCATGTCTTACTCTCTCCCCCGCCCGACTGCACGCCGAAATGGCCAATTTTTTTTTGCGGGAGCCGGGATTACTTAGTTACCTAGAGGAGGAGCTACGCATGCAGATGCAGATGCCGATAGATAAGCATGCAAAAAAAAAGTTTGAGAGCGCAGAGCATACGTATATGTATGTACTGCGCACATGAGGGCTGCGCTAGGACTGATATACGGTAACGAGTACCGTGGAGAGAGAAAAAAAAAACCAATCGCGATATGAGTGCTTGCTGCTAGCTCTAGCTATTGCATATCATTTTGTTGAGCAAAAAAAAGTACGCTACGCGCATGCCCTAGATCAGCGCGGCGAGGTTAGTACATGTATGTGGGTAGCACAGCTAGTGTAGATGGGCGGGAAACCAGTTATTGGATCTATTATTGGGGGGGGGGGGTTCTAGACCGCACGTGTGTGGACATGGGGGGGATAATCTAGAACACCAAGCCCCATCGATAACGCAGGCGACTTATTACTTAGTCCCGAAAGGAACACAAGTACTTCGCAGCAAAAGAATCTCGAGTTCGATATGGGATGAGTACGGGCAATACGGTATGAATCACACACACAAGCGCATAAATGTCTGGAAAGACGATTTTGTTCCAGAAAAACACGCAACGCGACATGTGTAAAGGAAAGGAAAAAAAAAGGCTGAAACATGCAGTCAGTCAGCTCTTGTCGCGAAAAAGACAGAAAAGGCGAAAGAAAGGAGCCACAACAGCCGATGCCGGAGGAAGATGGCATTTCAGGAACTGGGATACACCTAGTCATAGTACCCGTCGAACCCTTTATCGCGCGGGCGCGTGCCTCAGCGCCAGGGAACAAATGAGGGGGGGGGACCGTCATACACGTGTTTGTATGGACATGGTTAGCTATTTTTTTTTCTGGGGTGGCTAGCTAGCCAGGACCCCCCCCCCCCCCCTTTGCAGTTCCGCCATCGACTAGTCTCTATACAGTAAAGTAGATGGAATGAAAGAAAGAAAATAAAAAGGGCCGCCGCTAAATCAACGGGTACTTACGGGGAACCCCGGAAAGCTGGAAGTGGGACAAGTCTGGTGAGACCCCAAGACCCAAGACTAAGAAAGTATACAGTAGAGAGAAAGAGAAGAAGAAAAAAAGCAAAGCAAGTATGCAAAATCCAGGAACAGGAAAATCAAGATCCACATATGTGTACTGTATTATGTGTATGCAGGCCCTTTCCCCAGACTAGTTTAGCGTAGACGAGGATCAATGGAGAAGGGAGAGGGGGGGAGGGAGAAGAGAAAAAAAGCAAAAAGGAAGCCAGGAACCGAGAAGAGAAAAAAAAGAAAATGGCAGGTCCAGCGAAATTGTAACAATGTTTGAATCCACGTTAGTGTATATTGTAGTGTATATTGGGGGGGGGGATGGGATGTTTGCGCCTGCGTGCGCACGCCACAGGTGACTACTACCTTGTGATATTGAAACCGGATTATACATATCAGGGCCATGATGCCCCCCTCTCTGCTTTCCTCGGACGTACGTACATGTCGGTGTAAGCGTTTGGACTCGTTAAAGGCCCTGTCAGCCCGGGCTACCGCGTATACGAAGGAGGGGGGGGCGGTGACGGCCGATTTATTGCGAGAGAGAGAGAGAGAGAGAGAGAGAAATTTGCAGGGTGGAGATTTTCACAAGGCTTTGAGACAACGATGGCTTTGAGACAACGATAACAAGGGGCGTGGATTGAAAGCTAAAGAAGGATATATATTTTTTTTTTAAAAAAAAAAGCGAAAACGAAAACGACCGAGAATGAAGCGAGAATGAAAGACGCCACGGTTATTTCCACAAAGACATGCGTAAACGATGAATGCTGAGCCACACGAGGTAACCCCAAGAAGCGGCGCGAAAGAGAGTCGTAATGCAGATTGATCGTGGAAGCAACCATGTCCGAGCGTCCTGTCGACCCTGGAAGAAAGAAAGCAAGAGGAAGTGGTAGGGTGGTACCCTACAGTAGGAGTAACATGTATTTTAGTCGTAGTGCCAACGCAGTAAGCCAGCCCATGGTTTGCCAGACGCGTCCACGGGGCCTAGAACAGCACTGGTTCCTGTCGATCGTCATCTCACACCCGCAGCCCGCGCGACGACTCCACCAAACCACCACCACCACCGCCGCCACCATTACCAGCAACCAGCCAGCAGCAAGGGGGGAGAGCCTTGTCGATTGGAGCATGTGTGTGCACGGAGACTTTGTTCCCCCCCCGCAAACGAAATGACATGCAAGGGCATCTTTCTTCTTACGTACCTTGTAGTAAGCAACGCGAGAGAAAAAAAATTGAAATGAAAAATGTAGCCTAAACAAAGTGAGTTTTTGCGTCCTTTCTCAATCCAGTAGAGACAAGAGGGGGGATCCCGTCCCTCGGCGCCCCGATACAGAGGCAAAACGCTGTGGGCATCATTCTTTTTTTAAACCCACCACATGTCTATATTGTGTGTCGCGCCGAAGCAGTTCCGAACCGGCAAAAGTATGGAAGGGGTCATGGCCCTTTTCTTGATTGTTTTTGATGCAACCATGTTGTTTCTTGCTTCATAATGCTTTCATCATGGCCCTTGTTTTGGGCGGTGACGGCGGCCGACGCATGCAAAGACCGCTGCTGTAGCCGGGCATTCTCGGGTTCCCAACACGAGAGAGCCGGCAGGTTCCGTGCATCGATCACGAGCGCCAGAGCCACGGTTGTGTGGGGAAAATGGGTGTGTGCGTGTAAGATGGATACGAAGACGACATGTGTGATAAGAAAGAGAAGAGAAGTAAAAAAAAAAGTAAAAAAGAATGTAGATCACAGCGTGATAGCACAGTGTCCATGGCCGGATAGCGAGGAAACAGCGAGAGGGTAGGGGTACGCGTGGCAGCCGCAGCAAAGGAAGAAAAAAAGACAGAAAAAGGACTAGACGAAAGCGGTCATGAGTACCCGATTCGGTATCGATTCCAATTGCTGCATGTGGGGTGGGGAGGCAGAAAATAATAATAATACTTACAAAAAGGTGCGCCAGCCTCCCCCTAGCAAATTGGGAGAGAGAGATTACGAGAGGTGGGCAGGGGGGTGCCATGTAGCATATTAGTAGTAGCACGGGCGGAGACAAGTGCCGGAAAGAGTGTTAGCGCGCGGGTAACTAAGGGCAGAAAAAAGCATCGTGGCGGCTAATACGTGGTGTTACGGGAAGAGGAAGAGAAAGAGTCGCTTGGACTGAACAAGCGGCGAAATAAGACATGATAGCGAAGGGTCGCTATAGGTGCGGGATGCGTGGCCCTGGCTTGCGCAGCCTCTTTTTTTTTCTTTACCTTTGTTGTGCTTAAACTGCGGGCAATGTCTGAATCATGGATGGACTAAGCGTGGATGAAGTGCGTAAAATTTTCGGCGTGTTTACTTGCGTTACAACGTTGGCGTGACATTTGGAGTGGAAACTTTAATCTCCGCTCATGTGCGTATAACAATGTATATCCACTTGCCTCTCCATGTCGTCCTCATTCTCCATCTGCCTGTGTCTGTGTGTAATATGTGTCGCGCTATCCGCAAGTGGCAATAGTGTGATAGGTGTCAGAGGGTGTTTGAAAAAATTGGCCGAAAGGAAGAGGGGCTGGAGGGGGGGGCGATGCTCTGTGCCAAAGCAAAACCAACGTCTTTCTTTTGCCAAGAAAAGGCGGGCGCTTGGGGAACAGAGGGACCTTGTCAACTTACCACGGCCCATCCCCCCGCCGCCCCGCTTTCTGGCTGCTGCTGTCGTGCGTCGTTTCGCATGAAAGCTTTTGGAACGAAACGCACAAGATGTCGTCTCACGTTGGGCCGGGGGGAGGAACAGCCCCGTTTCCCTCTTACGCGCGTGCGTGCCCTGCATGCTGCCAAAGCCTGTCGCTTGTGTGTCTGAGTGTGAGGGTGTTTTTCTCCATCTCTTGCTGGTCGGAAAGGCGCGGGACCGTTGGGCATTGGCAGCAGCATTATTACTTGTCGTAATCGAGTATATATGTATGTATCGAGTAGCTTTGCCGTGGTGGTGGTGGTGGTGTCCTGCAGGGTAAGCAGGAACAAAGTTAGAGTTACCCGTAGCCAGCCAGCCAGCCAGCCATGATGATGATGAGACAAGGACCCATTGGAACCACCGATTCGCCCCTCCATTTGGTTGGCCCGTCAGGGGTTGATTTTTTCTTCTTCTCTTGATTAATTCTGCTTTGACGCACCCCCAGCCACCGGATCACCGCATCGCCATGCTGCATGCATAAGTACGTGTGGTTGGGTATCATGTACCAGACCTGGTGAGCATCGTATTTCGCAGGTTGCCTATCTTAGCGCCCTGATACGTGCGTGGTGGGGAGGATACGTACGACTACCGCTTTACATGGCAGTTCCCCGCCGTAGCCTTCGGGCCGGCGTCTTCGTATGCACCATGTACATGTGTATGTAGTATGTAAAGGGCAAGGCAGTCTATGGCATCATTTGACCCCACAAATGCAAAGGTGCAGCAAGTGGCAGCATGGGCAACTCTGGCGGGTTTGCGGCTGACGGCCCAGGGTGGCGATGTGCGTGAGTGTGCGTGAGTGTGAGTGTGTGTGTGTGTGTGTGCATCTGATGGCTGGTGTAAGACAATGATGTCATTGCCAGGGCTTTGGCAGCATGGGCCCTGGCTCGCTGCGTGATGAAACCCCTCCACAACAGGCAAGGCGGACAAGTTGATATTATATCTTCGGCGCATTTCTCATTGCTCTCTCCACCGTGGCTTTGCGCAGACTTGGCCAGGGTGACGATCGGCAATCTGCTGCTCCTTCAAGCCCTGGCCCTGGCTGCCCATGCAATCACAATGCCTAACAGCGGCACCGGCCCTGGGTCCCGCTCCATCAGCAGACGATCGTGTCACATGCTGCTGTCATCGAGTCATCACGCAAGGGCACAAGGCGCACAAAAATCATGGCTAGTGCGAGTAGTGTGAATGGATTGCGTGACTCTGCTCGTGGAGCAAGAGACGACTGTCGTAGACATTGGTCATCTAAATAGTATAGTAGGTAGTAATCGCGATGCTATGACATGCCTCCCAGGGCAGCGTATGCAAGTGGTATCATGACAAAAGAAACAAGGAAACAAAGTACAAGGAAAGACAACGTGTGCATGTAGTAGGCAACACGGGAAATGCTGAGAAACGCCCCGTCCCGTCCCCCTTGTCATGGATATTAATAAATATATGGTTGGAATACTCGTCATCGTCACTGGGCGGAATCAGAATCGTCATGGCGTCAACTGCTGTCGTCGCTCGTGTTGGCGTCGCTCGCTGAGGATGCCGATTTGTCCGACGAGGGCAGGGGGCCCAGTGTCCAGCGCCAGTCCCTTGTCCTCTTTCGTCGACCTGCGACGGGGGTTTGGGGACAGGAGTCGCTCTCGTCTTCCGACGACGACGAGTCGCGCTTGTCGCCAATGCGCGGGCCCTTGAGGCGCGGCGAGCTTTGGAGCGACGACAGGGCGGGCTTTGGTTTTTCGAGCGACAGTTGCAGGGGCGATATGCTGGCGTTGGACGAGGCGGGGTGGGCCGTCAGCGAGTGGTGCGAGGCCGAGATGTGCGAGTCGGTGGATGCGAGCGAGGCCGTCGACGAGTTGGTCGACATGGTGGAAATGGTGGACACGGATGACTCGAGGTCCGAGTGGGCCATGGTGTACTTTGTCGTGGTAATTTCCTCGTCGAGTGGGGTGCGGAAGCAGACGTGCTTCTCAGCAGGAAACATGGGCCGGTTGGCGGCCATTTTGCGCGGTATTATTGAGCGGGCGGGGCTGTTTGCGAGGATCGAGGTGAGGTTGTGCGGCTGCTTGTAGGGCAGGGCGCTGGCGGCCGAGTCGTTTGAGGCCGACGAGAGGGTTGAGGCGGAGCTGGGCGTGGATGCGCTGTTGGTGGTGGTGGTGGTGGCGGCGGCGGCGGGGATGTCGCTCTCAATGGAGAGCAGTGGGCGTGGGGGACGCTGCAGAGCGGGCGCAGTCGAGGGGCGCTCATAGGCGTTGGAAAAGGTGTTGCGGACCGTGGGCGAGGCGGCACTCAGCGTGTCGAGGCGCAGACTGGCGGCCTTTCCGAGGATGCGTGGTTGCTCCGTGTTGATGGACAGCTTGGGGCGTTGGGGGCCCTGGCGCGGGGATATTATAGGCAGCGAGGCGGTCATGGAGGACATGGCAGGTGATTGCAATGGCGGGTACGACGGCGGCATGGAATGGCGAGAGGGGGGCAGCGTGGAGAGCATCATGTGTGCGGGCCAGCGGGTGCCGGCAGGTGTTGGCAGATGATGGGCGTGTGTGGTCAGGCCGGCGGGAGGATTGGGGGTGATGTATGTATGTGTGTGTGTGTGTGTGTGTGTGTAGTAGGGCAGGGCAGGGCAGGGCAGGCGGGCGAGGGGCAGGGCGGGTATTAAACACACGCACACGGGAGGCAGCCGCCAACCAGCAGCGTGGGCTGGGGTGGCAGCAGAGCAGAGGAGCGCGAGTGCGAGTACTAGTGGCAGCAGCACGTAGCAGCGCCGCGCCGTGCCGTGCAGCGCAGCGCGGAGCCAGTGCAGCGCAGAGCCAGTGCAGGCGCGGAGGTGGACTTGGTACGAAGCGCCTGGCCAGGGTGGCAGTGGCAGTGGTGCCATCCCAAAATACACGCAGCTGCTAGCGCCATGCAGCGCTTCCAAAGATAGATGCGTGAGCGTGGCAAAGGGCGGCGTCCGTCTGTCGCTGTGCCATGGCCCCCCCGAACGGTACGGCCTTGGCGCTGCACCGCACTGGCAGCCCCGAACAGCCACAGCCACAGCCCTTGCCTCGCCCTCGCCGCGCCCTTCACCCTACCACGACGACGACGACGACGACTACACTGCCTAACCACCCCCGCGCCCGCTGCCTCCGCCGAAACACGCTGCATCCAGCCCCTCTGCTCCTCTGCTCCTCTGCTGCGCTCCTCTGCGGCGACTCCCATGGCCCCCCAGGCCCACCCGCCAGACGCACCCATCCTCCTCCACTTTGTTCGTAAGCACCGCAACCAGGCCACCACCGCTCAGCCTCTGCTAACACGTCCTCTTCGTATCCCACACGGCCATGTATGTATAGCATCCGTCCAGCGACCTAGGTGCGTACGTGTGCGTGCGTGCGCGCGCCGGGCCCCCATGCGCCCAAGCGACCCAGTTGCGCAATCACTAACGCCCGTCGTATTCGTCTCCACACGACTGCTTCTGCTTCTACTACATGTACGCCAGTGCCAGCGTCTTTGAACACCAAACCCCCGCCTTGAAAAACGTCCCCCTGGCCGTGCAGCAGAAACGCTTTCTCGTCACATGCAACTACGAGGCCCGCCACTGCCACTGCCGTTGATTGATTGATTGATTGATTCACAACACCCCCCCCCCCCACAGGGCCTGCACAAGCTGCAGCTGATTCACCACGCAAGAAAAGCCTGTCCGGACCTAGCCATCGTCCGCGGCGAAGACCTAACCCCCTTTAGGAATGTCTCCAAGCACCTGTAAGTATGCCTTTCTGCGCTCCTTCTCGTGGAACGCGCGCTGCGAACGCCTGGGCTTTGACGAGCTTTGCCACCCCCCCCCCCGCGCACGCGTCCCTTGGCTGCATTTGGTTGTTGAAACGTGGCCCACGTCTTCATGGACGTGACCGACATCATCGACTACAACGTCAGCATCCTCAATCCTAATGACCCCAGCAACGCCTGCTCCTGTCTCGCCAAGCACCATCCCACCGTCGGCTTCCCTTACCACCCAACTCGCCTGACAGGCCATGTGCACCCCAAAACGGTCACCGACAGCTTAGGTAAGCGACCCCATGGCCTTTCCCCATGGCGCCTGGCACACACACGCCCTGCGCCTCTGCAACTACGCACTGCAAGGCTGACACCCGCCTGCCTACCTGCCTACCTGCCTGCCGCGTCCCGTGACACCACTAACCATGTCTGTCATGCTGCCATCACCGTCGTCGCCGTGGCCCATGCAGTCGCCTCATCTGGCACTAATGCGTAGCAGGACGGCCCAATGCCCCAGACCCTTTGCATCTCAGACTGGCTCTCGGAAGCCATTTGGCCCATTACCTGCGCTCAAGACTAGCTGCGGAAAAGGGCTATACCGCCACGGCTGGCATCTCGACAAATAAGCTCCTGTCAAAACTTGTCGGCAACACAGACAAGCCTGACGCTCAAACAACGTTAGTGCCGCCCCATGTTTCCAATGGGAGCGATGAAACTGCCGACAACGTGACACAATTCCTTGACGCCTATGAAATTGGCCAAAATCCCGGGCATCGGCTTCAAAACAGCGCAGAAGCTGCGTGCATTTGTGCAGCAGCCACCCCCCGGCTTGGACGCTGGCTTGATAGAGGGAGCCGCCAAAGAAGACGTCCTGGTGCGCCATGTGAGGATGCATCCGGGCATGGGCCCAGACGTGCTTGAGCGGGTTTTAGGAGGCCCGGGAGGCATTGGTGCCAGGATATGGCGTCTGTTGAATGGCTGCGAGAGTCAAGTCGGTGGAGAGTCAAGTCGGTGAGGCGCGTCAAGTTCCTACGCAAATCAGCATTGAAGATGGCTATATGCGTCTGGACACGCTGGGTGCAGTAGTCCAGGAGCTACGCATGCTGGCCAAGAGACTGCTCGAGAGAATGCATACCGACTTGCTCGCAGACGACCTAGACAGCGTCGACGACGCAGCTTCGCTCCCTGCACCCACGCCCAAGCGCTGGCTGGCTCATCCAAAGACGATGCGCCTGTCCACGCGACCACGCCCACCTCAGACGCCAGACGGTAGTCGAAACCGGCCGTCTGCGCGCATCTCCAAGTCTGCCCCCATGCCGGCGTTTGTGTTCAAGCTCAACGAGGACTTGTCGACGGTGCCTGAGAAGCTGGTCCAGCGAGTACTGCTTCCTCTGTTTCGGAAATTGCAGGGACAGAGGAGCGGTTGGAATCTTAGCCTGGTCAACGTGGCTGCCACCAACATGTCCGGTCATGGGCGTGGAAAAGGCGGTGTTGGTGCTGGCAAAGATATCGGCAACATGTTCAAGCACCAACATCTAGTGCTTAGGCAACGGAGCGAGGAAGGTCGAGCAGGCGAATCCGATTCCACGAATGACACTGGGGAGGGGTTAGAATTAAGCCTAAAGACAGACTATCGCATAGCTCGTGTAAGAGTCGGTTCCGAAGGCCTGCCAACTTCCTCTCAACAGGCCAGTGCGGCTTCCGCCTCCGATGTGTGCGTGTCCGAGGTTGAGCAAATGACCGACGGCTATCTGCTTTGCTGCGACGAGTGCGGTGCTGCTATGCCGATGTTTGCCATGGGCGCGCATTACCGCTGGCACGCACAAGCACAGCTTCCATCAGACGTAGGTTCACTAGATAGGCAGATACACTCAAAAAAAAGGCAAATAATCAGCAGCCGACTAGGCGGGTCGGAGGTCCCGTGATGAGTACCCCGCAAATGTGTAATTGCCGTCGCTTTCTCGGACGCGCAGTGGCTTGCTGGTGAGGCTCGCTCGCAACAAATGCCTTGGTAATAATCCCTGAAGGGGTAATGACCCCGCAAAACCGAGCTCCGACGCTTGTGACAAGCTCGCTCGGACGCGGCCTCCTTAGCCTTCCGCAACCACCGGTGAATGCTAATGACCTCACGCAGGCTCGCAATGCTATAAGCAATGCGACAGCCCGCCGTTTTTGCACACCATCATCCCACACAGTCTCTCGCCACAGCAGGGTAACAATGCCTGGCTCCTCCCAACTCCCCATCAGTCTCCTGCGGGATTCTTTCATTGCACGAAAGAACTCGCCCAGCGGACAACTCGTCGCCTTCAACGTGGACATGTATGCGCTCCTCTCTGCCCCCACGAGCACATGGCCCCTTCGCACATGCTAACACCACTCGCAGTCTGCGCAATGTCGTCTTCTTCTTCTTCGTCATGCGATGCTCCCGCATTGCCTTCTACCAACTCAAAGGTCGCGGCATTTTCGGCTCTGCCGCAGACGCCTATGTCAGCATCCGTAAATACCTCTACGGCGTCTTTCTGCAGCTTCCCGGTGTCCGCGACAAGGTACAGGCTGAGGTTTCCGATGCCGTTCTCAAGCTGGAGCGCAAGCTCATCCCCACCGGCCCTGGCATGGAGCGCATCACCAGCATCCCGGCCGAGGGATGGACCGAAGACGAAGTCCGCGCCAAACTCGACGAGCTTGCCAACTTGGAACACACACGGTGGGAGGACGGACGAGTCAGCGGTGCGGTGTACCACGGTGGCGAGGACTTGATCCGCCTGCAGACCGAGGCCTATGGCAAGTTCACCGTGGCCAACCCAATTCACCCTGATGTCTTCCCTGGTGTGCGAAAGATGGAGGCCGAGGTTGTGGCCATGGTACGTCTGATCTGCTGCCCTGCACAAAGCATAGTACTAACGCGCTTCAGATGCTCAATCTCTTCAATGCTCCCCACGACGCCGCTGGTGTCATGACCGCTGGCGGCACGGAATCCATTCTGATGGCATGTCTCTCTGCACGTAACAAGGCCTACAAGGAGCGCGGTGTCACCGAGCCCGAGATGATTCTCCCCATCACTGCCCACACCGCTTTCCGCAAGGCTTGCCAGTACTTCAAGATCAAGCTGCACCTTGTCGAGTGCAAGGCTCCCAGCTACAAGGTCCACGTGCCTTCGGTCGCTCGTCTGATCAACCCCAACACTATCCTCCTCGTCGGATCCTCGCCCAACTTCCCCCACGGAATCATCGATGACATCACTGCCCTGAGCAAGCTCGCCTACAAGAAGAAGATTCCTCTGCACATCGACTGCTGTCTCGGATCCCTCCTCGTTCCCCTCCTTCAAAAGGCCGGTCTCGAGTACGAGCCCATGGACTTCCGTCTGAAGGGTGTTACCAGTATCTCTTGCGATACCCACAAGTACGGCTTTGCCCCCAAGGGTAGCTCGACTGTGCTCTACCGATCCGACCTGTACCGCAAGTATCAGTACTTCATCATCCCCGACTGGCCAGGCGGTGTTTACGCCTCCCCCGGTATTGCTGGCTCTCGCCCCGGTGCTCTGATTGCTGGATGCTGGGCCAGTCTTGTCAGGCAGGGTATGAACGGCTACGTCGACGCTTGCTACAAGATTGTCAGCGGTATGAAGCAGATCGAGTCCGCGATCCGCGACAGGCCCGAGCTCTCCTCAGACCTCAAGATCATCGGTCGTCCCCTCGTCTCCGTCGTTGCTTTCCTCTCCGACACGCTCGACATCTACGATATTGCCGACGGCATGTCCAACAAGGGATGGCACTTGAACGCTCTGCAGAGCCCCCCGGCTATCCACATTGCCGTCACTCTGCCCATTGTCGCCGTCATTGACGAGTTCATTGCTGACCTCATCGAGGTGACGGAGAACGCTCGCCAGGCCGAGAAGAAGAGGATTGCCGAGGGCAAGGACGCAAAGGGCGCCACAAAGGGTGATGCTGCTGCCCTCTACGGTGTTGCCGGCAGCTTGCCCAACAAGAGCGTTGTCGAGGACTTGGCAAAGGGTTTCCTTGACACTCTGTACAAGACATAAGTGTATTGACAGAAGAAGAAAGAAAATGTTCATGTTCCAACTATTAGAATGATCATGACCCACACACGACGCGCGCGGGTTGGTGGTGTTTGTGCTTTTAGGCGCTTTTTTACATGGGGGGAGTTGATAATTCGATAAAGGGTTTTCGGATGGGAATACGTGCTGGGTGCTGGATTGGTTGGTTGGTTGGTTGGTTAGTCCGGCGGTTATGAGTGAATGGGGAATCCATTTGTTTATTTGTCATTTTTTTCATTTTTTTTTAGGTTTTCCAAAGCGGGAAATGTATGGGACCTTTGGCATTGGATTGGGGAATGGGGAATGTTTCGCGGGGGGCATTATCAATCGTCGTTGTTGTTGTTGTTATTATTATTAAATGCAAAAAATACGTTTTTTTTAAAAAAAAACGCATATAATGTGGCCTTGATAAGGAAAGGAAAGGAAAGGAAAGGAAAGGAATTTGTCATGTGTGGCTTTGGGGATAGGATTGCGATTGTGTGTGTGTGTGTGAAAGAGAGAGAGAGAAGAGAGAAGAGAGAAGAGAGAAGAGAGAAGAGAGAAGAGAGAAGAGAGAAGAGAGAAGAGAGGACTAGGGGAAGGAGGTGGGGTAAGTAGCAGTAGTAGTCCAAATACCCCCCTGGAAAATCATAACAAAACAATTGGATAGACTGCGTAAGGTTTCTAAACTAGATTCCTTCTTCATGTGGTTGATTGTTTTTTGTGATTTAGGGGGGGGGGATATTGAGATTTTCATTATTTAGATATATAGTTTTGGACCTGTGAAATTTGGAAAAAAAAAACATTGAAAAGAACGTGTTTCCTGAAAAATTTTAAGCCAAGAAATCCAAGATTGGAAAATTCAAGGGGATTAAGAATATGAATATGGTAATAACTTGTTTTTGTCTTGTTGTATAACGTGGTTCATAAGCGAGTTGGTCACCCAAGCGAGTTGGTCACCCAAGCGAGTTGGTCACTCCCCACTAGCGCGTTGACGTTAACACGTTATTATAGTCTTTTATTATAACGTACTACACTACAGTAGCGGGTCAGCTAACGCCCCGGGTCAGCTAACGCCCCGCCCCAACACCATAACAACAAAACTTCAACGCGTCATAACTCCACCAATATAGATCCAATTCAAGAAGCAATTAAATATATTAAATCGCACGAGCTAGGAGATAATTTCTCGTACACAAAAGTTGCTACCTAGTTTAGTGTTAAGCGCAGTACGCTCGCTTAAAGGCACTAGGGTGTGCACAACTAGCGCGG
The DNA here is from genome assembly GCF_000359705.1 of Exserohilum turcica Et28A. NCBI lineage: Eukaryota > Fungi > Ascomycota > Dothideomycetes > Pleosporales > Pleosporaceae > Exserohilum > Exserohilum turcicum. The sequence continues at coordinate 5,918 of NW_007359915.1, read as the reverse complement.
AGTATCCTAATGATCTCTACACCTAGAACGCGAAGCTAAGCTTGTATAATATATTAAAACGCTTACTAAACGACGTTTGCCGCCTACAAAAGTAATAGTATAGCAGTTTGCTAGCTAGTTAGCTAGCAAACTAGTCTCTAAAACCTAGGTTAAGCGGTTTTGTAACGGGCTAGGTAGCCCGCTACAGTACAGATAGCGGTGGCTATCTTATGTATCAACTACGCAACGATATCAGCAGCTCTGATATCTTGTGCCAGCCTTTTTGGCGCGGTGGGCGCGTTGTAGTTGCGTGCGCAGTCTAATAGGACTCGACCCGTTACAGGTTTCTCCGCCGTCATCCTAACTGTAACGGGTCGAGTCCTATTAGACTGCGCACGCAACTACAACGCGCCCACCGCGCCAAAAAGGCTGGGACAAGATATCAGAGCTGCTGATATCGTTGCGTAGTTGATACATAAGATAGCCACCGCTATCTGTACTGTAGCGGGCTACCTAGCCCGTTACAGCTCTTAGGTTTTCTTACGTAACTCTTATTCTTTATACAAAGCTATTATACTTCTTATTCTTACTAGGCTAGTAGCCTACTTAATACTTAAGCAACTCTTTATTAAGAGAGTTCTTTAAGTAGTTAATCTTTTAAGCGTTGTCTATAGCGCTTAGGCCTACTTCTTAGAATTTTAAATTAAAAACTTAAACGTGATAAAGGAACTTTCCCCTTCCTTATCTAGTTGTATAAAGGTAGTAGAGAGCCTTCTATTTAATTGTAGGGTCTTAGAAGAACTTGTCTAACTAGGACTATAGTCTAGCTGTTGTGGCTGCTAGGGTGCTAGTTATAAGAGCTTAGACGTACGCATAGAGCGCATTAAAAGCTTATCCTTTTATACATGTGATAATATAGTAGATTTTAAGTTTCTTACTTAAGTAAGCCGCTCTATCTACAAAGAGCTTAGCCTATACACGTATCTTCTACTAAGTGTATTATTTATAGGTACTATAGTTAAACATATTTACGTTAGAGAGTCTAGGCTTAGGGTAACTTCGTATAGGTAGGGCTAGAGTAGTTGCCTCGCTTATTTAGTTGGTTGTATTTATAGCGCTAACGTAAGCTCCTGTAAGAGGTAGTGTCGTATAAGCTTTTTAAAGTTGCCTTATTAGGAGCTTAATCTGTAAGGGGCTCGACCCCGGAGGGTAGTCTTAAGCTCGGGAGCACGATCGGACAGGCCAAGGTAACAAGATTGTATTCGATAGAGAGCTAAGCTCTCGGCTACGTAGCTATCTATATACAATGCTGGTTGCTAGGGTAACAATCGGGCCGGGCAGGTGGAGTAAACGAGGTCGTAGACGAGTATGGGAGGCGAAAGGCGTTTAGCCCGTTACATAATCTAGGACATCATTTCCTAGTATGCGACTACCTATCTCTTAAGCTGTTTAGCCTATTGTACGTTATTAGCTGTTAGCTAGTTAATATTTCCTCTTATTATACGGATAAAGGCGATAGATTCCTCGTCTAGCATAGCTAGGTGTTACGAGTAACAAGAAGGATTCTCTCCTTGACAAGTGACGAGACGGCTGAAGGCCTATGGACGTCCACGTCAGAAGGTAATGATCATCGCGGGGCGAGGATCACGTGATTGACATCACGCCAAGACGACCGTCAGACGCTAGTATGTGATGGCAGCAATCCTTTAATGGCAGCCATTAGGACATTAGGCCAAGCAATAGAAAAGTCGTGATAGCAGTGATGGCAGGACTAGAAGCAATGAGGATATAAGGATAGATGGATTTCATTATTACTCTCGTTGTAGTTAACTTAAATTGTACTTTCTTACTAGTATTATTACTTCACAAGATAGTTACATGTTAGTCTATCTAATAGATTAGCGTTGTTAAACCCTAGTTACATCTATAACTCTTTTCCACTACGAATCGCCAGACAACCTCACGGAGCTCTTTACACCATCTCACTCGCCCTAACCCAGACCAAGCTTAGAGAAGTATCAGCACCTAACCCCGTGTAACACTTTAACCACCCACGGATTTAGTGGAGGATTAACCAACAGCGTCTAATTAAGATTCAGACTATGTCACAGAACTCTAACAAGTATGTTAACATTCTAGGCCTAGTGCCTAACGAGAACGTTAACATGACTAGTTATACCTAAGGAGGTATTAACAAGCTGGCGGCAGGGAGCCCTAAGTACGAACTCGTTAATCTTAGACGCGAAGGCCAGAATCAGGCTAGACAGATCGCTAAGTTGCAGAACATAATCAACTAACTCACGAGTTAGCTAATAGCTACACTAAACAAAAAGCCTATCAAGAAACCCAAGATAGCAACCCCAGACAAATACGATAGTAACTAGGAAGGGTTATGGACGTTCCTCACCACTATCGAGTTATACTACAGCTACAACAATGTGCTAAACGACGAAGAAAAGATTCTCATGGCCAATACCCACCTAAAGGGAAAAGCAGCAAGCTAGATGTAACCTTACGTAGAGGATTTTCTAAAGGACATCGATAACAAAGGAACAAAGGATAAGACGCGTACCTTGTTTAGCAGTTAGGCCAACTTTAAGAAGGAAATAGGACGTATCTTTAGGGAGGTAGACGCGGAAAGCCAGGCAGAGAAAGCGATATCTCGCCTAAAGCAGACTAAAGCAGTATTAGCTTATACAGCGGAGTTCAAGCAGTTATAAGCACGAATTAATTAGGACGATTTAGCTCTCTAGATAGTATACGAAGCAGGTCTAAAGGAAAATATCAAGGATAAACTTGTACATTACAACAAGCTAAAGGATTTGTACTTGTTAATTAAGTTAGTAACAAGAATTAACACGCAATTATAGGAACAGAAAGAGGCCTAGAAAGGATATAGACTAGGGCCACCCTTCGCCAATACCTAACAACATTAGAGTAACAAGGATCACGATAGAGACACGTACATGACTAGCAAAGTATAAGACAAGTCTAAGGATAAGAACAAAACCTAAGGAAAGTTTAACGACGGTCTTTCTGCGGAAGAACGCAAGAAGCGTTATAATAGTAAGGTATGCCTCTACTGCGGCGAAGTAGGACACTTCCGCAGGGACTGCCCAAAGAACGAAGTTAAGCAAAGAGCAGTCAAGATTAGGATGCTACGGATAGCAACACCTTACCTAACTAAGGAGCTAGACGAGACTCTCAGCGACCTAGACCTGTACGACAAAGCAAGATAAGCTACTAACGAGGCCTTTAAGCTAGTACAAGAGGCAATAGGACTCTAAGACTTCAAGTAGGACGACCCACTACCAACAGATTGGCAGGTTGAAGGGGCCGAAGTACTACGCCGCCTAAGAAACTAACAGTGCTAGATTTGTAGAATTACTAGGCACTAAGCCAACAATTGCGACATTAAAGGACAAGTTACAATTATAGGGCCTAGAGCAGAGGAAATTGCCTGCAAGGCTGCCTAAGAATAACCTAGGTTCAAGGAACCTAATAACGAGGAGACGCCTTAGACGTTCAAGGAACGAATAGAGCAACACAAGAACCTATGTTAGGTCAACTGCCTAAGATAGTGCAATTATCACTTGAGGAAGCGAGAAGCGACTAGGGACAACGAGGACAATTGCTGCCACACGAATTTATAGCATAACGAGTGTCGAGTACCGCATTGTTACATATACTAGCCAGGAGAGAAAGAAGCTCATAAGGAGCTATGCTAGATCAACTATACGACTAATTGCTAGTTCCACTAGGTACAACGACGGAATGCTTAAAAGGTAGACGACTACTACTATAGCACGATATCCGCCAAAGAATGCAATGCAAAGAACTGCAGGATGCACAGAGCTGCAAGACCAAGAGTCACGACGACTAGGGTACCTAGGCAGGAACAAGAGAAGTCTAACAAGGACAAGAGCCACGAACGACTCTTATAGACGCATTGCAGGAAGGGATGCGCCTTCTACTAACAATAGTTTAAGGATGCTTAAGGAGTAAATAACTATCTCTATAGCACCCTGTTAGCAAATATTTGTAAAGCAATAGATTGCCTAATTCACAAAGTAAAAAAGCTAAGACTAACGAGGGAGGTAGCAAAGCAGGAAATTCCGCACTAGAACACCTATTAGAGCTTCTGTTACGACGACTAGTGTACGATACACTATTCCGCTAAAGCAGGCGAAGGCTACTTTCCTACATAGAGGAAAGGTAGGCAGTTAAAAAACTAGGATGCTATTAGAGATAGGGTCACGCTAGTAAAGGCAGTTCTAAAACGACCCTTAAAGAAGTACGCGAACTAGGAGCGCAAGATTTGCGGCTGCAGGCTATAGTACTTATAGACGGACACAAGGTGACGGCGCTCATAGACAGTGGGGCCGCACGAACCGTTATCTCACCCTAAGTGGTGGAGAAGAACAACATACCCTATTAGACTAAGAAGGTGCCGATGCGAGTGGTATTAGCCAACGACAGTCCTACAACATACGGGAACGGCTGGATCTAACTAAAGACTAAGGCAGTAACGTTACGCCTAGCTAGTCAAGAAAGCCAAGAACAAATTAGCATTATAGATCTCAGAGAAATAGAGATAATAATTAGCTACGACTAGTTGTTAGAACACAACCCTACTATTAATTAGCAAAAGAAGACGTTGCTCAGCCGAGAACCTGTGCACAAGGTTGCTAGAGCTAGACGTAAAGAGATGCGCCCGATTATCTAGAGCTCACCCTAGGACGGGAGGATAGGCCAGATCTCGCCGCATAAGATCGCGAGAATCTATGCGAAGGACCCTTAGAGAGTAGGAGTTATTTAGATACGGCAGGTCGCGACCACAAAGGAAGGACTAGTACCACAGGTTGCGCCCACGAAGGACGAACCACTATTGGCGATTCTAGCAGAATACTAAACACGAGAGTTCAAGGAACTGTTTGAGGAAAACAAAGCAACAGACTTAGCAGAACACCAGGATTGGGATCACGAGATTATCTTAGAGGAAGGAGCGAAGTTGAGCCTAGGAGGGATGTACCCTATAGCGCCTAAGCACGATGCTAAGCTATAGGATTACCTCTAAAAGAACTTAAAAAAGGGATTTATCTAACTAGGATTAGGCCTAATGGCCTTACCTATATTGTTTGTAAAGAAGCCTAACAGGAAGTGGTAACTATGTGTCGACTTTAGGAGGTTAAACAGCGTTACTTGGAAGAACTAATATCCCCTACTACTTATTATAGAGCTTATAGATCGACTCTAGGGAGCTAAGTAGTTCACGAAGTTCGACATTTAGGAAGGATTTTACTAAATTAGAATTAAAGAAGGTTACAAGTAGATGACAGCGTTTAAAATAAAGTATAGACTCTTTAAGTATACAGTTATGCTATTTAGATTAACGAATGCGCCAGCAACCTTTTAATTAGTTATTAACAACGCGCTCCACGAATACCTTAGAATCTTTGTTACCGCGTATCTAGACGATGTACTAGTGTACTCTAGCGGCACACGTGAAGAACATGTTAAGCATGTTAAGAAGGTGTTACGGAAGCTTAAGGAATATAAGCTATACCTTTAACTAGGAAAGTGTATTATTATTATTATTCCATTAGAGTCTATCTGCAGTCAGTGACTATGTAAGACTTTGGCCAGAGGCCGTTCTAGGTACAATTTGTTTAAAGTGAGAGTGTTCTCTGTATAGTACTGCTATTGTGCTGCGGTTTAGTCGCTTCTAGCTGCGCTTAAAGCGGACTCCAGTTGCTAAAGAGCAGTTTAGTAAACAGGAAGAGATGTTAGACAGCAGGGCTGTCTTCCAGCGAGCTCTTTTAGGGCTAAGGAAGTAACTTAAGAAAGTTGTTAGTTATTATAGTTTAGGTAGTGTCTCTCTGTCTCGCTTATTTTAGTTATCTTGTTCTTGGCCTAGATGCAGGCTCTAGTCCTTACTC
>NW_007359914.1:4014715-4026890 GCF_000359705.1 Exserohilum turcica Et28A | reverse complement strand
AATAAGAATAGGAATTAATAATAGAAATGCTCTTTAATAGAGAAGGAGCACTATTATAGACGTTCTAAGAATCTAGATAAATAACTATAGATATATGCCCGCCTTATAAGATAAGAATAATACTATAGAAGGCTTAGTAAGCAGGTAGCTTTGCTGTCCTAAAATCTCTAAAGGAAGAAGTATTCTAGATAATTAAGAAGCACCTAGATTAAAAGAGGCTTGAATAATATAATAGCTAATACTATAACCTATAGCATCTAGTCTCTAAGACAGATAGAGCATACTACTTAATTAATAATATATAAATAATAAATAAAGTATTGATATGGTATGCGAACCTACTAATGACTATAAATAAGTTCTCTAAGCGTTTTGCTGGATGTAAAATTATATCTTTAATAGATCTATTCTTAGGATATAACTAGATAACACTTTATCTAGATAGTAGAGACTTTACTATATTCTAAATACTAGTAGGGCTAGTGTAGTCTTACACTATAGTTATAGAAGCTACTAACTTAGTAGCTACCTTCTAGCGCGTTATAACAAAGATACTTAAAGATTATTAGCTAGAGATAATACCTTTTATAGATAACATCACGTCTAGTAGGCCTAAGATAGACTATAATAGAGAAGAGTTAATAAAAGGAGTCTAGCGCTACGTCCTAGAGCACACTATACAACTTAATAAAGTCCTAGTAAATATAGAGGGAGCTAGTAGCATAGTCTCTAGAGAGAAGTGCTATTTTCTTATAGATCAATTAGAAGTTGTAGGTTATAAGATTAGCCTATAAGGCAGACACCTAAGCTAAACAAATGTAGCAGAAATACTAGACTAGCTACTATGCTAGAATATTAGAGAAGTTGGAGAATTTATTAGCATCTGCGTGTACTATAAATGCTAGGTGTTTTATTTTATATTTATAGCTAAGCTACTATTCTTACTACTATAAAATGACTAGGAATTTATACAGATAGATACGTAGGATTAGACAATGCTTATATTAAAAATAATCATTAATAGTGCACTAGCGTTAGTTAGTCTAGACTATCAGAACATTCAAGACTTCCCTGTATTCCTTATAGTAGATTTTCGCGTAGAAAGGGGGGGCGTTTATATAGAATAAAAGAGAGAAGATAAGAAATAATATCTTATTTAATTTAAAAGCACCCTCTAGTTTAAGAAGAAAAGTAAATAGCACTCTATGAAGCTAGAGTGTAAAGTAGTACTCTAGGCACTAAAGAAATTCTATATATACCTTTATAAGATACGCTTTATAATAGAAATAGACGCTATAACGCTAATTGCGTAACTGAATAATTCTTCTATAGATAACCTTAGGTCTATTATAAACTAATAGATCTCTATAATTATTATATAGGATTTTAATATTAAACATATACTAGGCAAGAAGAATATAGTAGTAGACGCTCTATTACGTTACCCTAAAGCTAAACAACAGACGCCGCTAGAAGAACTAAAAGAAGACTTAGATAAATTTATTAAGTATATAATTAGTAGTATAGAAATTCTAAAAGCTAGAACTAGCGAGAGAATATTGCTTTTAGGATACCTAATAGAATTAGAATAATATATATAGTGTTATGGGCGAGAGAGGCCTAACTAACGAGTATGCATTCACCTATTGTATAGAAGAAGAAAGCTACGGAAAAGAACTATCTAGAGGGCCCTCCTTTTATAGTTGTTACTCGTACAAACGCTTAGACCTGTAGTCTTCCTTCTTACTTAAGCTTATTTATATATAGCTAACTACGTTATTTAGTTACGTGACTAAAGTTATATAATTTACTACTATGTAACCTATAGGTTATACCTCTCTAGCGTAGCCCTTTATAATACTCCCCTCCTTCACCTTGTCTAATATCACGTGCGTATTCTTTAGTCTTCTTTTCCTTTCTCCTTGTCTATTTACTATTACATGTTTGGCGTCTTATATAGTTAAGGTAAAGGCAAATAGTGAAGGTAAGAGAGAGTTAGGTAATAGTGCTATATAGCAAATGCTGTCTAGCGAGCATAAATACTCTTCTTCCCCTACCTACTGCTTGTTTCCTCTATCCCTTTAGCTTTAACTTTTCTCTTATTATAGTTACTTTCTTAAGTCTTCTTATATAATAGCTAATTATAGGATATAGGCTAATAGCTAAGTTAACGCCTTACGTTTCTACACAAATAGTAGAGTTCATAATACTATTAAGTAGGCAACTACTTAGATCTTTAACGTTGCTTATTAGTTACTTACTTATATAACGCTCGGTGCTATTTAGGCTATAGCGCCTATTATTATTAGATAGGTTAACCTTAATAACTACTAGGTCTAGTATATTCTTAACGTATAGGTTGCTAAAGAGATTTACTAAGTGTTTGCTACTACTCCTATAAGTATCGCTTCCTTATTATACGTCTAAATTAGCTAACTAGTGTAGCCTAAGCTTCGCTAGGTCTTTAACATGTTCTGCTATCTAAGGGGGCTATCGCCCTACGATGCTACCTTTAGTCCGAGCCTTAGTGGTTATTCGCCTATTGTCGCCTATACAACGCTCTATGCCCATCAAATGTTAGGTAGCCAACTCTTGTACCTTAAGGCCTTCCTTGTTTATTTGCGTGGCGCCCTTAATGCTATATTTTGCAATAACTATGCGCTAGTCTTAGATAGGGCGAAGGAGTTTACAGCCTGTGCTAGTTGTGTATCTATCTATAGAGAGTAGGGGGGTGCGTGTAGCAATTGCATCTAGTAGGACCATGGCGCCTATTGTTTGGCAGGAGGAGGGGACAGTTTGTCCGTCTGTACGCCAGCTAAGCGTTATCTTCTAGGCACTAAGAGGGATCGTTTGGCCTCTAGAGGTAGCGCTAGGTCTCTATTGCTTATTAAGTAGCTTTTGCCTCTGGCTATTTTATAGCTAGCTATTAGGTTTTCGTATAGAGGAAGTTTAGGCGAGCTATTCGTCTAGGGCCTTTGTGTCTTTAAGTGCTATAGCTAGTTCCTAACTCCCCTCTAGGTAGCCTATCTAAATAACGAGATATTGCAGTTCTCTATTTTGCATTTGTTCGTCTGTGATGCTTTGTACGAGCTATTCTTAATAGTCTTCTTCTTCTTCTTTATCTTCTCGTACAACAATAGCTGTAGGGCTACTATCGTCTATTTCTTATAATAGTAAGGGGTTATTAGATGCTAGCCTTAGCTTGTCTACGTAGAAGGACTTTGTCTCCTAGGGCACTACAAGTTCTACCTAGTAGAGGTCCTATACGCGGGCGACTTAGTACTTTCTACTTTTCTAGTCTAGCTTTTTACTTGTTTAGGCTGTTTATACGTTGCGTAAGTCTAGCTAAACCTAGTCTTCTACTTTGTAAGCAGGCGATAGTTTGCAAGATTTGTTTGCTTACTTCTCTTGCTCTTATTAGGCGTATAATATTGCTAAAACTACCTAGTTTACCGCATCACTAATCGTATATACTATCTCTTTAGCTGCTACGCTCGCTTCTTAGTTATCTAAGATAGCTTCTTTTCAGGGAAACAAGGTATTATAGTAACTATAGTAGAGAAAGAAGGGGGATACACCTATAGAGGCTTTTATACAAGAGTTGAGCATAAGTTCTAGAAGAGAGCAAAGCTAAGCCTAATTATCTTAGTTATAGTTGCAAAAGATCTATACAACTACTTTTATGTCGCTATTAGCTTGTTCTGTTGTCCCGTCTATTTGTGGGTGGTAAGCTATAGAGAGATTCTACTAAATATTTAGCAGCTTGTAGATGTTTTCCTATAGTTAGCTTGCGAACTAGAGGCCGTAGTTAGACGTGATAGACTATAGAAGGCTGTGGTGGCAGTAGACTTCTCGTATAAAAGCCTAAGCAACGTCTATTATCTTAATCTTGTTTATAAGGACTAGTATAACGCCTTTCCCTAATTAGCCCTTTACTACTATTAAGTTCGTATTTCTAAGAGAGTTAGGAAGGCCTGTAATAAAATTAACCGTAAGGTGCTACCACGTACGACTAGGCACAGGTAGGGGCTTTAAGTAACCAAACTTTCCGTCCCGCTAGGGAGTGCTTTTGCGGCATAGCTCGCAGTTCTATACAAAGCGTCGTATGTCATCGCTCATGCGAGGCTAGTACTATTCTCGTGCAACAATCTAATAGGTCTCTTCTTGTCTAGGATGTCTAGTTAGGAGAGATAGGTAAGCCACTTAGATAACTCCTATGCGTAATGGTTTAAAGTCTAGTACCTACACACGTCTACGCTATTAGAGTTGTTCTTCTTAGTTAATTGTATAGTTACTTAGCGAGATAGCAACCTTGCGCGTGCTAGAGAGCGATCGTCTTCCTTCTCGTACAGCGGCTAGTACTTCTTAGTAGATAGTGTTATCCTGCGCTACCTATACCTAATGTTCTTGTACTAAAGCTAGAAGGTCTAGGGGTTAAGGTAGTGTTTCTAACACTAAGGAGGTTCCTTAAGTCTATATAGGTAGTGCTAGGACGTATTCTAGCGTATAAGCTAGGACTAGCATTATAAACTTATAAGAGGAGGCATGCTCGTCCCCTACGTCCTTAAGCATATCTTAATCTTAGCAAGATAGCGCGTCTACTCTTATGTTATCCTTGCCTAGACAATAGCGTAACTTTATGTTTAGGAAGCGAGCAAGCTTTAAGTTCTATTATACGTAGCGTTTAGACAGCTTCTGCTTGTAGGTGAAGTATTCTAAGTTCTTGTAGTCTATAATGACTTTAAACTCTCGTACGCCACAGAGTTTAGCGTCCTATTCCTTTAAGTAGTAGATTACTACTAGCAGTTCCTTATTATAGATAGGGTAATTAGCTTCGTATATAAGCAGTTTCCTAGAGAGATAAGCTACTATATAGAGCGTGCTCTTATCATCTTCTTATAGGAGTACAGCTCCTAAGGCTTAACTAAAAGAATTATATTCTACTACTATACGGCGTTTGGGGTCAAATGCGACGAGTACTTCGTCTAAAAGGAATGCTTCTTTAAGAGCTGCGAAACTCTCTTCTTAAGCAGCGCCCTATTAAAACTTAGTGTCTTTCTTAGTAAGTTGTATAAGAGGGTCTACTAAACGTAAGAAGTAAGAAATAAACCTTTAGTAAAAGTTAGCGAATTCTAAGAAACCTTATACGCCTTAGACGGACGTGGGGGGTTCTTATTCTTAGATAGCTTTTGTCTTCTCTAGGTCTATTCAGACACCCTTTCTTACTTTAAGGATAAACCCTAAATACTTTGTACATTAGACGTTAAATTCGCACTCATCTAATTTAAGTTATAGTCCTGCTACTTGTAGTTGTTTAATCACTTATTGTACGTAGGTGTAGTGTTAAGATAAAGAGCTATCTATAAGAATTAAGATATTATTAAGGTAAGTGGATACAAAGTCGTCTAGTAGGTCCTATAAGATCTAATTAACGTAGCGCTAGAACGTACTTAGAGCATTAGCTAGACTAAAAAGTGTAACTAGCTATTTATATAAGCTAAATCTTGTCTAAAAGGCTATTATCTATTCTTATCCTTTAGTAATCTATATTTTATAAAAGGCAGCAGACACGTCTAGCTTAGTATACTACTTAGCTTGTCTAACTTAGTTTAGGGTCTTATAGATTAGAGGAAGAGAGTATTAGTCTTTTTGCATAATAGCGTTAAGCGCATAGTAGTTAATATAAAACCTTAGTCCTCCTTTAGGCTTCTATATAAAGAGGACTAGTAACACTATAGGAGAGGTGCTTATATAGATAAAACCCTTATTAAGCAGGTCTAGGAGTGTCTTCCTTAGGACTAGTAGTTCGTCTCTAGACATGCTATAGAGTGGTCTGTACGGGATCTCTAGTAGCTTGCTATCTTAGAGAATTAATTTAATTTTGTAGTCTACGTCTAGGCCTTAGTAGGGTAGTGCCTCTACTCCCTCTTTTAGTAAGAAAAGCTGCGCGTGGTCCTTAAGGTAAGTAGGGAGGGCTTTCTTTACTTTATCTATTGTAAGTTTTGCTTTTAGACAGAGAGCTTTCTTAATATCTTTTAGACTAGCTGCGAATACCTACACTACCTTCTGTCTTCTATTTCTTCGTACGTGTAGTTAGAAAGCAGTAGCAGTAATAGCAGCATAGTCTATCTGCGTGGGCGTGGTGCTCTCCCTACTTTGTATGGAGAATCTGTAGCGTCGTAGGAGCAGGCGGTGTTCAGCAGTGTATAGTACTCTGTCTATCTCTTCTAACTAGGTCTTTCCAAGGATAATGTTAAACTCGTACGTGGACGAGATAATATACGCCGCTACTTTTCGTTTTACCCCCCCTATATTAAGTATAAACTCTATTACTTCTTATATAGGACTTGTCTTTTTATCTACTATTGCTAAGAGGGTAGATAAGATTATGTAACGTGGCAGGTTTAGTTGTTGTACGAGCTTTTCATCACACATAACTAAATATGTGCAACACCTATAGTTAAGCATTGCAATAGCATTCCTTACACCATCTACGACTACATTTATAGACATTGCTTTTGTAGGCTTTAATAGTTTAAGTATCCTATGCGGTGCTCGTACGACATCTCTTTCCTGCTTTGTTCGCTCTAACCAGCACTTTTTAGTTAGAGCTCTTCTTTTCCCTCGTCTAAGTCATGCTCTATAGGTGCTATAGTAGCCACCTTAGTATAGTTTCCTTGTTCATGCGTACGAGTAGTAAGAGGAGCGTTATAGTCTTTATAATAGTATCCTCGTCTGCTATAGCAGAAACAACGTTTCTCTTAACAGCGTCTTTTAATTTTAGCATAGGACCCCTAGTATTCTTTTGTCGTACGTGGCCTAGTTGCGCCTAAAGTAGGGGTCTAGTCTATCTCTTTAAATGCAGCTTAAGTGTTGCTAAGGAAGGGTGACGTGAAAGTTAGTCGTTTAGATAATAGTTGTTCTATTGCCCTTAGGTTTTCCTACGTAACTCTTATTCTTTGTATAAAGCTATTGTACTTCTTATTCTTACTAGGCTAGTGGCCTGCTTAATACTTAAGCAACTCTTTATTAAGAGAGTTCTTTAAGTAGTTAATCTTTTAGGCGTTATCTATAGCGCTTAGGCCTACTTCTTAGAATTTTAAATTAAAGACTTAAACGTAATAAAGGAACTTTCCCCTTCCTTGTCTAGTGGTACGAAGGTAGTGGAGAGCCTTCTGTTTAATCGTAGGGTCTTAGAAGAACTTATCTAACTAGGACTATAGTTTAGCTATTGTGGCTGCTAAGGTGCTATTTATAAGAGCTTGGACGTACGCATAGAGCGCATTAAAAGCTTATTGTTTTATACGTGTGACGATATAGTAGGTTTTAAGTTCCTTACTTAGGTAAGCCGCTCCATCTATAAAGAGCTTAGCCTATACACGCATCTTCTACTAAGTGTATTATTTATAGGTACTATAGTTAAACATATCTACGTTAGACAGTCTAGGCTTAGGGTAACTTTATATAGGTGGGGCTAGAGTAGTTGCCTTGCTCGTTTAGTTAGTTATATTTATAGCGCTAACGTGAGCTCCTATAGGAGGCGGTGTTGTATAGGCTTCTTAAAGTTGCCTTGTTAGGAGCTTAATCTAGGACATCATTTCCTAGTGTGCGACTGCCTATCTCTTAAGCTGTTTAGCCTGTCGTACGTTGTTAGCTATTAGTTAGTTAATATTTCCTCTTATTATACAGATAAAGGCGATAGATTCCTCGTCTAGTATAGCTAGGCTAGAGGCTAGTAGCGTTTCTTGTAACTCTATCTCTTTCTTCTTGCGTTGTTTTAGTCTCTCTTGTGTTGTACGAGAGAGATTAAAGAGTGTTAATCTTTCTTCTTATGTTATAGGCAAGAGAGGCCTAACTAATAAGTATGCATTTACTTATTGTATAGAAGAAGAAAGATATAGAAAAGAACTATCTAGAGGGCCCTCCTTTTATAGTTATTACTCGTACGAACGCTTAGACCTTTAGTCTTCCTCCTTACTTAAGCTTGTTCGTACGTAGCTAACTACGTTATTTAGTTACGTGACTAAAGTCATGTGATTCACTACCATGTGACCTGTAGGTCATACCTCTCTGGCGTAGCCCTTTACAAGCTCTCTCTTTCTTGCTATTATACGCTAAGCTATAGATTAACACAAACCTCTAACAAACCTAAAGAGAGTCGTCCTCTATAATGCGTAGTACTAAGAATGCTACGCTTAAGAAGGGAAGGTCTAAATAGTCTATATATGCTACACCTATACTATCGCTACTACTAGAGGTATAGGCTTTATTACTAATAACTTTAACTAAAATCTAATAGTTTAGACTTTTTTAGCCTTCTATATACTTAAGCTATCATAAAGAAAAATTAAGTTAGATCCTCTTATAAGTAGTCTCTTTCTTAAGCACTACTACTAATACTAATAAGATGACAACTTAGTTAGCTACTACTACTATTCTAAGCTTTGCGCATGTTTTAATAAGCTAGACTAAGAGTAAATTAGCAAAATAATAAGATAAAACTTACTCTATAGGTAATATAAGAAGAAAGGTTCTATTATAGTAAAAAGCTTTATATAGCTATAAGAAAAAGGTATTAGGCTATTGATTAATAAGAGCTTAATAGTATACAACTACTACTAGCGCTATATCTAAGAACAAGAAAACTTAGGATAGTCTTGCGTAATATACAACTTGCCAGCCTAATAAATTATCTACGTTAACATTAAGTACTAGCTCTTATATGTAGTACTATACTAGGAGTATACTTTAGTCTTATACTTATAGTATACTAAGTTTACAAAGCCTAGTAATAAATTAGCATTTACTTACATTAACTGAAACCTAACCTAGGCTATATAGGAGGATTTAAGAGTAGATATAATCTAAAAAAGGGTCTTAGTAGATAATAAAGATAATAAGAACTATACCTGAGTAATAGAAGGCTTTTACAAGCATGTTTAAGAGTATATTAAGTAGAAGAAGAATCGAAGTATAAAATAAGCTAGTATAGAGATTTAGAGTTAGAAGAATACAGTTAACTAGCCTAAAAAGCTTAGGAAATAGTTTCCTAAAGTATAATAGAGACGCACACCTTATAAGAAAGGAGAAGCCTATATTACTAACCCCCTACTCTTACATAGCTCTATAGGGCTAGCTACTAAGAACTATTATATAATTCTACTTTAGTATATTGCTATACGCAATAGTGTAATAGAGGTACTAGCTATAGGTGTAAGAGGCTACGCCTAAAGTGTGTGATCGAGTATATCTATACGACTACCTGGACTTCAAGAAGCTTGAAGTCTTGTTACTGCCTTTTTGGCTATGGATGGCGTAAGTAGTCGTACGCTCGGCCCGTTGGGCCCGCCCATTACAATAGGAACCTATAAAGATATCCTTAAGGCTTATTAGACGCTAATAGCACCTCTAAGCTCTCTATCCAGCTACCTAAATAAGTATAGTAGAATCAATTAGGCTTTTTTAGCTAACGTTAAGTTTAACTTTCATTCTTATCTCTAACAGGCTTTAGTTAGATAAGCTTATCAGAACAATTTTTTAGTGTAGAAAAAGTTCTAAAAGAATATTATAAATAGAATAGTAGAGTTAATCTAAGATTCTTATTCTAGATACTAGAGATGCTATTATTAGATAGCTAAAACGCCTACTACTATTAATTATAAAGCTAAAATAAGATTCTTTTTATGCTAACTCTATAAAAGGTATACTAGATTTATTATTTTTTATAAATGATAGAGTATATCTAAATAAAGTAGCAAACTAGATTAAATAGAATAAGAACTTCTTTAGAGCTAACGCAGTTAACTATCTATAGATAGAACTTACGCTAGAACCTAATAAGAACTTAGCTACGCAGGCTATAGGCCTCTAAATATCTTAGTCTAAGAGGTTTTCCTTCTTAACTTATAATTTGTCTTCTAGCATACTAGCTTAGCGCTATTATAGCTCTAGTGTTAGTTCTAGTTTATTATTACTACTATAATTACTTTACTTTTTCTTTCTATTACGCTAAGTTACTAGTCTAAGTGTATAACTAAGGCGTAGTAGTTAACTAAGGAAAGAAGCATAGAAGTAAGGCATAGACGCTAGGTTAAGAGTAGAGAACCTAGCATCTATATAGAAGCTATAGGGAAGACAAGATAGCTAGACATAAGAGATAAGATAAATAGAGGTAGTAAATAAATTGTAACTAGGAAGGAACAAAAGAGTACTTTAGAGAGGAGTATTTAGTATATAGTAAAGGTAAGCTTAATAAGGTTAAGCTCTTAGGTTTAAGAGGTTTATGCTAAGGCATAAGGTTACTATAACCTTTATACTAACTAAGCACTACTTACTTTTAAGAAAAGAATATAAATTAGTAGTTAAGTCTAGAGGAAAAATTCATTAATAATATGTCTTAGAAAAATCTCTTGCTTAAAGAACTAACTACTTATATTTTACTCTCTCCCCTCCCCTATAGCCTATAGAAAGGGGAAGAGCCTATAGTTCTGTTCCCTCCACTAAGAAGACATCGCAGTCCCATGCCACACGTCTACACTATAAGCTCTAATTTTTATGGTTTAGCTTTACTAGTTAGACCACGTAATATATTAAAGAGTCTAATTCTTTAAAAGATATTGATATCTCGCTAGAAATGGAAGCTAATATTTAGTGTACCAGCCCTTAGCATCTACTACAGCTTGCTAACAGCTGGGTAGAAATAAAACTTAGTTATCTATACCCTATTGTAGAATAGCTTGCGACTCTTTAATAATAGACTCAGTAAAAGCTGCTATACTCTTCTAGCTATTACCTAAGCCTAAATAGAATCTAGATCTTGTAGAAAGATAGATTTTAAGTAAGCTCTACACGTTTCTAATTAGATTTAAATCTAGGCCATAAGGTAGATAAGAGAAGAGTTTGATTAAATTCTCTTAAACTAGCTAAAAACGTTTTTAGTAGTATGCATTCTAGGGTTATCCTACTAAAACCTCTAGCCTCAATATTAGTTAGTTAGATCTATAGCTCTTTGATTAGGTGTACTAGAATTTTTCTTAAATATATAAATATATATATTACTTACCTAGTTTTATATTAGGCTTTACATAAGGTGTTAAAACCTTATAGATATATCAGTGATTATTAAGGTTTAGAGAAGAATTTAGAGCCTAAAATACTACTAGATTAGATCTACCACCTATCTAAAATGCTCCCCAAACTTAGACAGTAGTATCTCTAGCTACAACTCTATTAGTAACTAAGCCAAAAATAGATCAAAATAAAGAATAGATATTAGACTCTAAATATTTATTTTCAGCTTATAAGGATTTTTTCAATTATATCTATAAGCTATAGAGACTTCTCCTCAGCCTTAGCGCTTATTTTGGCGTTTTCTTACCTATCCTCCTTTATATCCTTAGCCTCTTTAGATAGCTAATTACTTAAAAGTATTTTCTTATCTGATCTAATATTAGATACATTTTTTAAGCCTATTATCAGCGTATTTAAACCTAATTTCAGCTTTTTCTTTATTTTAAATAGGTTTTTTCTTTATAATATCAATAGAATAGACCTCTCTTTTCAAAAATAGCTATAAAGCTCTGCTTAAGATATTAACGTTATTTTTAACTAATAACTAGCGTTTTGTTGTTTTAGGGCTTCTAGTTAAGTCTCTATTAATAGATCCTTCATCTCTTTCTAAATGCTTTTAAACTCCGTGTTACGACTAGCCTTAGAATGTAGAGGACATTTCGCCGTTAGATTTGTTTTGTAGGTAATCTAAGAGACGGCAGGAATGCAGCAAAGAAAGGAATCACGTGACGAGTCCTATAGATCCTACTTAGCCTTGGCATGCTTTATGCACTAGGACTCACTAGGACCACGTGACTAGTCCTACTGATCCCCGTAGTTGTAACGGCGCAGGTAAGGCAGGTCGGATCTGTTTCGGTCGTAGGATCACTCAGAGGCATATGGGAGTGCGTGGGATCACAAAGAGCCTAGATTCAACAAGCCACCTATAGGCCTTGTACGAAAGGATATCAAAAGTCTACAGAGCTAGCTACAGGGAGTGTCTCAATATATACCTATCCTAGTCGGGTCCGAATTCGGATCCGACCTCGGGCGAATGGCTGATGAAGGGCGGCAGGTACTTCCTCCGATCCGGCTCTGGGATTGGATCAATACTTGGCGAAGTTGT
>NW_007359914.1:4007537-4011274 GCF_000359705.1 Exserohilum turcica Et28A | reverse complement strand
CCAAAAAAATTTCTAAATAAGCCAAAACTTTCGTAGGCCTGTATATAGTATAATCCTAGCTTTGCGGAATTTTATTACGATTTGTGGTGGCTCTACAGCCTTATCTTGTTGACTATATTGAGTTGTTGGGGGTGCTCAACTGGCGATGGTGCTCATCTGGTGCACGGGCACTGTAACGAACAAACGGAACGAACAAACTAAATAATAAAGACATATCTTAGGATTTACGTTAATTATTAGCAAGACAACTAGGTACAACTACTACCTATAGCATAGATAGCATATAACAACAAAACATTAGAAGCAACAGGCAAAACACTATTTTACGCCAACTACGGACGACATCTAAACCTCTTTACTAGAACATATCTAAGTCTAAAGACAGAAGTAGCTATTACAACAGCTAAACAACTTAAGAAAATCTATAAAGAACTACGAGAATTACTTAAATAGGCTTAACGCTAGAGCATTTCTTATTAAAATAAGAAAAGAAAAATAGCACTTTAGCTAAAGAAGGGGGATAAAGTATATCTACTTACAAAAAACCTTCGCACAAAACGACCTAGCAAGGGACTAGACAACGTTAAGGTTAGACTATTTTTAATTTTAAAACAAAACAGACTAGTTACATATACACTCGACCTGCCAGCTAACGTGAAGATACACCTAAGATTCTACATACGCCTAATGGAACTAGTAGACCCTAAAACGCTACTATAGAAAACATTCTATTATAAACCTAAGGAAGAAGACAACTTTAAAGTTAAAAAAAAATCGCACATTAAAACAAAAATAACAAAATAGAATACCTAATTAAGTAGTTAGGATACCTAGATAGCAAGAATACATAGGAACGAGAAACAAACCTCACAAACTGCCGCTAGCGCCTAGCATAGTATTACTAATATCCTATAGAAAAGACTAATCCACAGTAGCTGCGCCCAAAGGAGCCTCTAGGTTTACTAACGTAACCTTATTGTTGAACTCCTCTAACTTCTTAAGGGCCTCTAACTCCTTAACTATAGCTAAACTATAATTAAATATCTCCTGCTCCTTACAACGCAATAATTTCTTTTGTTTTTAAAGCCGCAAAAGCTTCTCCTGCGCCTACCACGCACGCGATAAGGCCGCCTTGGCTATATCCTCCTCAACACAAAAACGAGCCTCTTCCTTATCTTCTAACTGCTCTAGACGAGACATTTCCTTATTAATTTTTGAAAAATTGGGTAACAGTTAATTCTCTAGTTCACAACTCGTACAGTTCGCACGAACCTAGTTTGCACACTTTTAGTTAAGAGAAGACATCTTGTAGGGCAACCGCTTCCTTAAACAACAAGAACAAGAAACTATACCAAGGACCCTAGTAGACTTAATGCAGTTAGCAAGACAATAACAGAACTAAGCAGAATAAGAAAGTAGAAGAGAACTTATTAGGAACACAATGCGCACCTAGATAACGCGGGGCAAGCCTAGTTATAGCGCGCCACCACGCCAAACCCTAATTAAGTTAGCGTAACAAACACCACACCCTTAGGACGCGGTGCTTGTTAGACTAAACCTATTACAGACGGAAGTATCTATCCCTAAGCGTTCCTAGAAACTAAGCGTTCCTAGAAACCTACCGCTCTTAAGAACAAAACGCTCCTAGAAACCCTTAGCTCCTAAGAGGACGGCGCTTACACGAACGCTACGTTAATAGCAACCCTTTGTTTGTAATAACCTACCTTTCCTAACACTAACTTACTTCTATAAACACCCTAATTATAACAACTATAAAATCGCAGCAACATACCTCTCCTAAAAACCTAGGCCACACATTGCCTTAAGGATAAGTTACAAGAGAAGGAGGATAGTGTTACAACTAGCCTTAGAATGTAGAGGACATTTCGCCGTTAGATTTGTTTTATAGGTAATCTAAGAGATAGCGGGAATACAGCAAGAAAAGGAATCACGTAACAAGTTCTATAGATCCTACTTAGCCTTGGCATGCTTCATGCACTAGGACTCACTAGGACCACGTGACTAGTCCTACCAATCCCCATAGTCCTACAACCCCTTGTTACTACTAGGACTACTAGGACACTAGGACTACACAAGTATATAGCATTAGGCATTAAGCCCTTATAGCTTAATGTAATTAACTTAAGTTTTAAGTACAAGTACAATACAGAGAGTTATTCTACTTGCCTGAAGTAACCGTCCTCTTGCACACTGCCGCTCTATCTGCGAAAACCAACCAATAACAAGATCAATACCAGAAGTCTTATATTACTTCTACTTGATCTATACTCTTAACACTCCGCCTCTAATAACTCTTTTAAGCTTCTTTTTTTTGGATTTTTTGTCTTTTTAAATTAATAAATAGCCTCTCTGATAGCCTTAGGTGTCTTACTAAGTAAAATAGATATAGTTCTAATAGGTCGACTTGCCTCAATCCAATAGGCAATTTTAGCTTTGAAACTTAATAATTTTAGATCTATATCAAGGAATTAAGAGATGAGAAATTTGGAATTACAAGAATGAAATATATAGTATGATATAGCTAATCAGGCTTAGTAATACGCTAAACTTAATAAAGTAACTTTATCTTAAAAACTTAATATTTAACTCTAGAGGGTTGCTAAAAATTGAAAAAAATATGTTACGTCATATTCTAAGCATAGACTATAATAAATGTTGAAACTAAGCCTTTTATAGTAAGGACTATCGTTTTACAGTACAATAAATTTCTATAATTTATGTCTTTTATATCCTATAATTTTTCTTCGCTTAGGGCTGCTAACTAATGAGAAAGTAGGTCTACTAGGCTAAGACAGGAGATCCTGGCTTTTCAGATCTGCAATCCGTTTATTCTTAGCTATTTCTTCTAGCTACATATGAAAGGTTCAAAATAATAACTTTTTAAGTGACGTTTTCTTCGTGTCACCCCTCTGTAAATAGTATCAAAGATCTAAGTAGTTGCCTACTTAATAGTATTATTAACTCCACTATTTATGTCATGGGCGAGAGAGGCCTAACTAACGAGTATGCATTCACCTATTGTACAGAAGAAAAAAGGATAAAGAAAAGAACTATCTAGATGGCCCTCCTTTTATAGTTGTTACTTATATACACGCTTAGTCCTTTAGTCTTCCTCTTTACTGAAGCTTATTTATATCTAAATAACTATATATCATTATTGTTATTATTCTAGTTTAACGTCCTTTTTCAGCCTGAAGGGCTATATAAGACGTGTAGGGTTTTTAGGCCTACAAGTATCTAAGTAGGTTGTTTCTAGCTACAATATTTAGGAGGGGTTTTAACTAGATGAAGATGAGGCTCGTAGCCTATTGGTTGGTAGGTAGGGGGGGGGGGGTAGGGTAGGGGAGGTGTATGGCTACCTGTTACAGGTATTACTCCTCGTTTTCTGTGTTTCCTTTGTACCAGGCTTGTGTTCCAGCCTTTGTTTCTTGAATAAAGGTAATAGTTGCTTCTATACCCTCTTTTGTTTGAAGGAGGATAGGTAGTGATAGATCGCCTTCACAGGCTTCTCTTAGTCCTTTCCTTTCCTCTCTATATAGATTACATCTAAATAGAATATAAGGTAGGTCTTGTATAGACCTATAGTTGCAGGGGCAACTATTAGAATCCACTTTCCCTCTCTTATATAGGTAGTCCCTTAGGTAACAGTGCCCTAGTTTAAGTTAGTAGAAAGCGCTAGAAATCTCTCTTCTAGTATTGCTAGGAATAGCGATTTG
>NW_007359914.1:3994417-4007113 GCF_000359705.1 Exserohilum turcica Et28A | reverse complement strand
GTAGCTTCTTTAGCTAGGGCGTCTGCTTTTTCGTTCCCAGGGATGTCTTGGTGGCCTGGTACCTAGTAGAGGCTAGGGCGTATACCTATCTCCTCTAGTTTCTTTGTTGCCTTTATACATCTAATTTGCCATTCTTGGCCTAGATTATTAGAAGCAGTCTTTAACCTAAGTAGAGCGGCTTGATTATCTGCATAGACTTTTATATCTAAACAGTTCTCTGCTAGCTCTATTGCTTTTTCTAGCCCTAGGGTAATACCTTCTAGTTCACCGTTGTAAACTAGTTGGTTATTTCCTATAGTATATTGTTCTTAGGCTATTTGTGTTGTTCCTAGATAGAATGCAACCCCTACTCCTACACCTTTGCCTTGCTTTGTAGCTGAGGCATCAGAATAGATAGATAGGAGGCTATTATCTACTAGTTGTTCCTTGTGGTTCTTTGCTTCTATGTCTTTAGGCTCTTTAGATATATAGACCTTGTATGGGATATTTGAGTACCAAGGTGTGAAGGCGTAAGGTCGGTTCTCCTAGATAGCGTGCTTTCCTAGCAGTTTCTAGAAAACTCGAAGTTGTTGTTGTTGTTGTGTCTATAAGAGCTTAGACATGCGTATAAAGCGCGTTAAAAGCTTATCCTTTTATACGTGTAATAATATAGTAAGTTTTAAGTTTCTTACTTAGGTAAGCTACTCAATCTATAAAGAGCTTAGCTTATACGTACATTTTCTTCTAAGTGTATTATTTATACATAGGTACTATAGTTAAATATATCTATATTAAGGAGTCTAGGCTTATAGTAGCTTTATATAGGTAAGGCTAGAGTAGTTACCTTACTTATTTAGTTAGGCGTATTAATAGTGCTAATATAAGCTTTTATAGAAGGTAGTATTATATAGGCTTCTTAAAGTTATCTTATTAAAAGCTTAATTTAGGATATCACTTTCTAGTGTGCGGCTACTTATCTCTTAAGCTCTTTAGCTTATTATATATTGTTAGCTATTAGCTAGTTAATATTCTCTTTTATTATATAGATAAAGGCGATTAATTCTTTATCTAGTATAGCTAGGCTAAAGGCTAGTAGTATTCCTTATAACTCTATCTCTTTCTTCTTATATTATTTTAATCTCTCTTATATTATATAAGAGGGATTAAAGGGTAGTAATGTTAGTACTACTAGTGATTTAGACACAGAACAGTGGAATAAGGGCTTAATAGTAGTAGTAGGTAGTATTGTATTCTAAGACAAATCCTTAGCCTCTTCTTTATATAGGCTATAAGATTATATACTATAAGCTAGCTAAAGGGCTCCTAACTAGGCCCCTCTTATAGTTAGGAACGTAGTTCCTAACATTATCCCCCCTCTTAGGGTGTTACTGTTCTAGCGATACTTAAGTAGTCTCTATATATATAAAGGGGGTTAATCTACTTTAAACTAAGGTAATTTAGGGTAGACTACATAATACTATACTATATTATATAGTAGTAGTTACGTGCTATATTAGTAAGGTTCTCTTTAGGTAATCTCTATAGTTATAAAGGGGTAACGTACCCCACGGCTTCGCGAGCCACACGGGTTCGCGAGCCACTTTTGCCAAGCCCTCACCAAAACTACTACCCCACCCTAATGTCGCAACAACAACAGCAGTTACAGCCCTCTAGTGAATGTTAGATATAGCTTGCTCTTCAAGCTCTTAAACAAGATACGACTCTCTCTCTACGACGCGCTGCAGCTATCTATAACGTAGATCGAACAACACTAAGCCAAAGACGCGACAGACGACCTTCACAGGCAGATCGCTAGCTAAAAACAAGGAATCTAACTAAGTTTAAAGAGGACGTGATTATTAAGCATATACTTAAGCTAGTTACGCGTGGATTTCCACCTTAGCTTACAGACGTGGCTAATATAGCCAATTCCTTGCGCGCTAAGCGTAATCTAGACTAGGTTGGCTAAAACTAGCCTAGTACCTTCGTTAAACGTTGATCTGAGCTTGTGACGCGTTTTAATCGCAAGTACGACTATAAGAGAGCCCTCTATAAGGATTCTAAGACTATCTAGCCCTAGTTTAACCTAGTAGCCCGCATAAAAGCTAAGTATGGTATTGTAGACGACAACACGTACAACTTTAACGAGACTGGCTTTATAATAGGCTAGATTGCCCCTAGAGCTGTTGTTACAGCTTTAGAGAGACGTGGACGACCAAAGACTATCTAGCCTGGCAATAGAGAGTGGGCAACAGTCATCTAGGGCATCAATGCGACCGGGTGGACGATTCCGCCCTTTATTATACTCAAGGCGCGCCACCACCTCTTAAGCTAGTATAAGGACGGCGATATACCCTAGAACTAGGTTATTGGAGTCTCTAAGAACGGCTAGACGACTAATAAGCTTAGTCTTGCGTGGCTAAAGCACTTTAATAAGCATACAAAGACAAAGAAGGTTAGTATCTACCGCCTACTTATTATTAACGGCTATAAGAGCTATAACTCGCTAGATTTCCAAAAGTACTGCAAAGATTAGGGTATTATCACTATTTGCATGCCTCCGCACTCGTCCCACCTCTTGCAGCCTCTTGATGTGGGCTGTTTTGCCCCTTTAAAGCAGGCCTATGGGCGCCAAGTCGAATCGCTCATGCGCAGCTAGATCAGCCACATCACCAAACAAGAGTTCCTATCTTGCTTTAAGCGGGCTTTGAACGCCTTATTTACAGCTAGCAATGTCTAAGAAGGGTTTTAAGGCGCTGGATTAGTCCTATTTGACCTAGAACGGGTCATATTAACGCTTAATATCAAGCTACGCACTCTATTACCCTTACCTATCGACAACTAGCCCTAGGTGTCGCAAACGCCTAGCAATACCCTAGAATTAGGGTCGCAATCGACGCTAGTAAAGCAGAGGATTTAGAGGCATACGAATAGTTCGCCAACGTCTATTGTAGAGGCCTTTAAAAAGGTCTTAAAGGGGGCAGCGATTATCGCGCATAAGCTAGTGTTAGCGCAAAAGAAGATCGCTAAGCTTAAAGCAGCAAATGAGGCCGCAACGCGACGAAAATTGCATAAAAGAAAGCGGGTTTAGGCGGAGAGGACCTTAACAGTTAAAGATAGGGCGCGCTTAACTGCTCTCCAGGACTTTAGGGTGCGTAGTGATGGGAAGAAGTTAAAGAAGCAGAAGCGCGCTAAAGTGGGTGAACCGTCTTAACGGCGGTGTGGACAGTGTAATAGGACTAGGCATAACGCGCGAACTTGTAAGAATGTAGCAGAAGTAGTCTCTAAATAGCATTTTGTATTTTATTGCACTATATTGGCTAAAGTTAGGCTGTTTTAGGACATAATATACTAGTTTTTGGTGAGGGCTTGGCAAAAGTGGCTCGCGAACCCGTGTGGCTCGCGAAGCCGTGGGGTACGTTAGTAGGAATTGTAAAATACGCTACCTTTACTAGTAAAGGTAAGAGTCTTATATGCGCGCTAGTAGCGCGCTAGTGTAGTTACCTAGCGCTTAGGCATCTAGTAGTAAAGGAGAGAAGTTACGTGTATTACGTGTTACGCTAGTGCTAGTGTCTTAGCGCAATCTTTTAAGCTAGATTAGCTTACTCTAGCCTACCTCCTTAGGCTTTTCTCTTATTGCGCACCTCTTTTCTTATTAGTAAGTTCTAATCCCCTTTCTTTCCTTAGTGCTCTTTAGAGTTTATTTATATGGGGCTACTCTAAGTAGGCCTAAATTAGGCCTTTCTAGCCTATTTTAGAGCCCTTTAAGGCGTTACTTACCTTTCTAGCCTTAAAGTAGCTTCTTAGAGTTATTTTATATCTTAGCTAACCTAAGTAGTGCTTGTAAGAGGCTACGCTTAAAGTGTGTGTGTGATCGAGTATATCTATACGACTACCTAGACTTCAAGAAGCTTGAAGTCTTGTTACTGCCTTTTTGGCAATGGATGGCGTAAGTAGTCGTACGCTCGGCCCGTTGGGCCCGCCCATTACAGTGCTAAATTATCTCTATCGACTTTATCTTAACTTTTATTACCTTAATTCAGCCCTCCTTAGCTTGAATTATTGACTATAGCGTTAGACATTAGTAAGTTAGATAAAACTACTACCTCTAACCTCTTTACTACCTAGCCTAAGTTCTTATTTTATTACTACACTTACTATATAGCTAGTTTCACTTATAATAAGCTAATAATTTTTAGTATAGCTAGCTATATTATCTTTAACCTCTCTAACCTAGCTATTATCAAAGTATAAGTAGCTTACTTAGTCTACTTAGCTAATAGTAGTCCTCTTATATAGGTCTTTGAGTACTTATAGTATCTTCTACTTAGTTATAACTACTTTATAGTAAGTTAGCTTAAAATAGCCTAAATTAGGCTTCTTAAAGGTAGACTAAATAAACATAGGTAGTACTTGTAACGGGCGGGCCCAACGGGCCGAGCGTACGACTACTTACGCCATCCATAGCCAAAAAGGCAGTAACAAGACTTCAAGCTTCTTGAAGTCCAGGTAGTCGTATAGATATACTCGATCACACACACTTTAGGCGTAGCCTCTTACAGTACTTAGCTAACTATAACATTAACTAAGCCATATTAATCAGTAGCTAGATATTATTTATAACTTTTAGAATTATAGTAATAATTCCCTTATTTATAATAGTGCTATCTATGATTTCTCTAAAGTTACTAAGCTCATTATTAAGTTACTTAAGTTATAAGTACCTTAGATTAGGCCTATTTAGGCCAAAGTAGGCTAATTTAACTAGGTATATTCCCTATACTACCAAGCTCTACCTCTTATCTAGTGCTATCTCTGAGAATAATAATCCTAGCTCTAGTATCAAAAAAAGGCTACTAGCTATAGTGAGATAAAGGTTAATACTAAGCGCGCTATAACTAAGTTACTTTAGTAAGAGCGCGTTAATGCCTTTATAAAGAAAGCTAAGACTACTAATAGTACCTCTAGGCGTAAGGTATAGCCCCTCTTAGACTACTTCAAGCTAATTTAGGCTATACTAACCTTTTTATAGAACTTCTAAGTTAACACTGTAAGAGGCTACGCCTACGTATGTATAGCTTAGCTTCTAAGCGAGTATATCTATACGACTACCTAGACTTCAAGAAGCTTGAAGTCTTGTTACTGCCTTTTTGGCTATGGATGGCGTAAGTAGTCGTACGCTCGGCCCGTTGGGCCCGCCCATTACACTTACTCCCTTAAAGCTAAAAATATAGCCTAAAAACTCTATACGTCAAGTATGCTATATACACTTCAGAACCTTTAAATATAGTTTAGCTTACTTTAACCTACGTAGGACTTCTTTTACATAAGTTACATGTTCTTTCTCTGAGTTAAAGAAGATTAAGATATTATCTAGGTATACTATATAAGTTATATCTACTAGTCCTATAAAGATATAGTAAATATACGTATAGAACTACGTAAGAGCATTTATAAGTCTAAAAGGTATTATAGTACACTTAAAGTAGCTATATTTTATATAGAATATAGTTTTCTACTCTTCTTCTTCTTTAATCTGTACTCTATAATAGGCTTTCTAGACGTCGAACTACCTAAATAAATACTTTATAAGAGGTTAAATTTAACACTCTAAATTGCTAGCTAGCGCTCTTATTCTTTTTATAAAAAAGAAAGATAGTAGTATAAAGTTATACGTAGATGTTACAAGTAACAAGAAGGATTCCTTGACGCGGGACGAGTGGCAGAGGACCTATGGATGTCCACGTCAGAAGGTAATGATCAACGCGGGGCGAAGATCACGTGATCGGCATCCCGCCAAGACAAGACATCTCGCCAAGAGGGCAGATGCCACGACATCGCAAGATGCCAGGACATCTTGGACATCTGTAGATGCCAGGCCTTTCTAGAGATGCCACAGATGTCAGGACCGAGAACAATGGGTATAAGAATGTGTTGGATTTCATTATTACACTCGTTGTGGTCAATTCTCTCAATAGTTCATCTCTTACCCAGATTGATACTAGTTATTCTACCTTAGTAGAATTGATTGTTTACTCTTTGGTTAAATCCTATAACTCTTTTCCACATAGCACTTCGCAAACAATCTCACGGACTACCGCTTTAGTCTACTCGCCCTAACCCGGACCGAGACCAGAGAAGTATAGCCGAACCCCGTGTAACAGTAGACTATAGAGGTCTAAATAAGATAACTACTAAAAACTCCTATCTCTTACCCTTAATTATAGAGTCCTTAGATAAATTAGCGTAGGCTAAAATCTATACTAATTTTTAAAGTGGCCTTAGTTTAGCCTTTAAAAGGCTATATAAGAGCTAGTAAGGTAGTATAGTGCCTTCTATAAAAGTTATTACTATATCTTAAGGGCTATACTTAGGTAGGGCTTATAAGTCCTCTTCTAAGCTAAGTCTCTCAAAATCTATATACTCTAGTAGCATTCAAGGTTTATTAGACCTACTTAGTCTAACTTAGGCACCTTTAGCCTCTTCTAGACCTTTATAGTCCTTATTAGTTTCTTTCAAGCTAACTTTACTTACTATAGATACTAAAAGCGCGTATACGTCTATAAAGGGCGTCCTTAGTATTTTCTTAAATTCTATAGCCCTTCCTAAAGCTATCTATTAAAATTTTACTTATAATTAGGCCTTTTTACTCCTAAAGAGTACACACTATTACGCGTAATGAATCTTAGGCTAGTAGCTATTAATCTAGAGTAGTCTAAGATATATCTAGTATTTTTTAATCACTACTATAACAAAAGGCACCTTTTGTATTCTTATTTTGCCTTTAGAGTTAATAATATCTAAGTTTATTTAGTAGTACTTTATAACTAGATATTAGAACTACCTAGCCTTTATATAACTAGATTTAGTAGTGCCTTAATCTTTAGATTATATTCTTTTACTAGGTAGATAAAGAGAAGATTGAACTAAAATCCTTTATCTATAAGGCTATTAATTGTATTTAATTAGCCTATCTAAAATTTTACTATTAGTAAAGGTATATGCTTTGTATATGTAACGGGTCGAGTCCTATTAGACTGCGCACGCAACTACAACGCGCCCACCGCGCCAAAAAGGCTGGCACAAGATATCAGAGCTGCTGATATCGTTGCGTCGTTGATACATAAGATAGCCACCGCTATCTGTACTGTAGCGGGCTACCTAGCCCGTTACAGTATAAAGTACTTCCCTAAAAGTTCCTAAGTTGCTAGCTACTTATAGCCTAGTAATACAGGCTAAAAAGGTAGCTACTTACTTTTCTAGCCTCTAACTTTCTTTAAAGTGTTATTAGAAGTGCTAGAACTACTTATATCGGATTTTATATACTTTTTAGCAATATATCTGAATTTTTTACACTTAAAGTAGTTCTTATTAGAGGCTTTTTCTTTACTTTTAGACTTATCAGGCTTATTCAAGTTATTCTTCCCTAAGTTATGCTACCTTAGCCTTTTTGAGGTCTTTTAGTTGCCTACGTCCATTATAGATAATTAACCATAATATAGTTCTTTACTTACTTTTACTATTTTCTCTTGGTAGTGGTAATTCTATATTAAGCGCGCCTAGCTATTTACGTTTATAATATTGTTTTATTCAGCTAAGTTAAGTAGAAGTAAGTCTTTTTAGACTATAAGAACTAAAGCTTTAATAAAATCTATTATTCTTTACTCTTTACAGTAGGATTAGCCTGACTTAGTCTAAAGTGTATTAAGCTTAAATAGAAGGTTATTAAGGTTCTAAGTCTAGTCTTATTTAATAGTTTTTAAGGCCTAGTAGGCTATAAGTTATTATTATTCCTTTAGCCTTAGTGCGTTGAGTATTTCTATCTTAAAGTCTACCCATATAGGCTCCTAGTTCATATCTTTCTACTAGTTATTATATACGTAGGCGTCCTAGACTATATAAAAAGTATTTAATCTATATCTTATTTTAAAGTCAATCTTAGTAGCCTTTGCGCTAAAGTTCTTAAAGCTTTCTTAGAAGGTAAATTTATATTCTTACTCCTAGTAGTTATATTTAGCGTAGTAATAGTTTATATATTATATTAGTTTATCCAGTTAAGAAGTACTTAAGTTAGGCTCTATTAAAGCTATCTAGAACTATTTAGGGTTCATAGAAGGCGCCTAAAGCGCTATTATATTACTCTACTCTACTTGCTACTTAATTTCTATAAGTTAGTATAGTTCTTACTTATCTTAGGCCTTTTAGTACTATTTATAGAGCATTTATAGTCTATAGTATAGGAGAAGAGATATTATATCTTCCCCTATTAGCTCTATCTAATTTAGCCTAACTTAGTCCTATTTAGGCCCTATTAGGCTAATAGGCTCTAGAGTAGGCTAGAGTAGCGTTACTTAAGCTCGTCCCTCTTTAGTAAGGTTAAGTTAGTTTAAAAGCTCTCTTTTATCTTCTAGTAGGGCTATTCTTATTTAGCTTTAGGTAAGGTAGCTAGCACTACTACTTATTATACTAGCTCTTCTCTCTATAAGGTGTCTCTTAGGTAAAGGATTTAAAAGTTAGTACTACTAGTAATTTAGAAACAAAGTAGTAGGATAAGGGCTTAATAGTAGTAGTAGGTAGTATTATATTCTAAAATAAATCCTTAGCCTCTTCTTTGTGTAGGCTGTAGGATTATATACTACAAGCTAGCCAGGGGGCTCCTAACTAAGCCCCTCCTGTGGTCAGGAACGTGGTTCCTAACAAGTAATTCTTCTTCTTATATTATAATTAAGAAAGGCCTAACTAATAAGTATACATTTACCTATTTTATGGAAGAAGAAAGAAAAAAAAAGAACTATCTGAAGGGCCCTTTTTTTATGGTTATTACTTATATAAACGCTTAGACCTTTAGTCGTTCTTCTTACTTAAGCTTATTTATACGTAACTAACTACGTAGTTTAGTCACGTGACTATAGTTATGTAATTCACTGCTATGTGACCTGTAGGTCATGCCTCTCTAGCGTAGCCCTTTACACTAAGGATCTGTCTTAGAATATAATACTACCTACTGCTACTATCAAGCCCTTATCCTACTGTTCTATGTCTAAGTCACTGGTAGTACTAACACCTAAAAGGTTATAGTTAAGTTCTAAATTAGTTTTTATATATTTGAGAGTGTTATTTACCTCTAGCTATATAAGTGCTTAGTAGCTATAGTTATAGGTTCTATTACTAGTAGTCTAATAGTTATTTTAACTATTGCTATAGTGTATAGGCTTATATCCTAATCCGTATTTAAAGAAATATAATTATATATTTTTTTATAATATTGTTTTCTATCTTATTACTATTTCCTCTACTTTCTAGTTTTATACCTATCTTCTAGCACAATCTAAGTACCTTTTAGCTACTATAATATATCTCCTAGTTGCTCCACTACAATACTTTATAGTCTTTTTAGATAGGTTAGAATAAAAAGTTATAAGAAGAAAGAGGATAATATATAAGCATGCTATATACTAAGCGTAAACACTATTAGTATATAGTAAAGAATCCTTATATAACTAGTTTTATATATTGACAACTATAGTAGTTAAAGCTATAAAAGCCCTCCAATATATAGCTTAGGTCTCTATACTAGAAGATACATAGCATCTATATATATATATTAATAGCACGTTAGTAATATAGTGCCTAAGAGAAGCCACCTTAGTAACATTATAATAGGCCTTTTTATTCTACTAGAATATAATATTCTAGCTCCTACAAGTATAGATATAGTAGGCCTCTAGTTATATTAGAATTAAGAGTTATTGTAATAGGCGGGCCCTAACAGGCCGAGCGTACGTCTACTTACGCCATCCATACGCCAAAAAGGCAGTAACAAGACTTTAAGCTTCTTGAAGTCTAGGTAGTTACATAGATATACTTAATCACACACCACAGGCGTAGCCTCTTATAGTTATAAGATAGTAGACTACCTTACTAACTTAGAAGCTAAACGCCTATTACTATTATATAGGCTAGCTAATAGACTAATAATCTTTAAATTAAAGTCAGAAAAGAAGTTAGAAGTTAGTTGTCAGGCGCAGCTGACGATATATACTATCCTGTACAGGGAATCAGCAGAACGCTGATTACTCGTACCTTTTTGGTTGTTGTAGCCTAGCGGCACAGGGCTGAGCTACTAACATTCGTAAGGTATATACGTAATAGTAGCACTAGAACAGTAAAAGACTCTTAAGCTAGTACTAGTAATAGAAGCTTAAATATTGCTTTAACTAAACTTCTAAGAAGCTTTACTTTCTCTAATAAACTTTTACTAAACTAATTATAGGATAGACTTAATATAGAGACTTTATATAGTACTACTAAAAATTCTACTATAATAAAGTATAGCTATATTACTTATAATTTTCTAGTGAATTGCGAAAGAGACATAGTATCACTTCTAATAGAGATTAATAAACTTAAATTGGCTCCTATTACCTACTAGATATATAAATTAGTTCAATAAATAGAGTATGCAATCTATTACTTAACTCTTAGTAGCTAAAGCCTTAGTATTCCTAAACACTAAAACTACTTAAGTAGTTTCATTTTTAGTTATATAAATATTTGCCTAATCTAATAGCCTAACTTAATAGGCACCCCTGAAGGGGTTGCGCGAGGACTACTTAAGTACCGCTCCTTCTTCCTATCGTCGTTATCAAGTTTTCCATTCGTTTCTTAGGTATTTTATTGCGTAACAAAATCCGCTATGTCAGCTCACTAAAGATCGCTTCCAAATAAACACTCGTAGCTTTTACCTAGGGGATCTAGATCCCGCGAAGATATTAAGCAGTAGTACTAGAAAGCTCAATGTCTCACTCTCCGTCTCAGTTTTAGTCTTCAAACCTATTTTAGGTTTGGATGCTGGATATTAGTGTTTGAGTTGCGGAGTTATTACATAATAGATAGCTTCTGCAAGTATTACTCAATGTTATTAGTTTTCGCATGCTAACGAAAGAGGAAAGATTTTTTTTGCTGTAGCTCAAGTAAAGAGATATGAAAGATGATGTTTTTAGCGCTATGCTGAGGAAAGAGACCTCTTTTGTGGTGAACAACCAATGTCAGGAATGAATTCGGAGATCTATTATTGATTAGCTTCAGATCTTAACACTGCGAATTCGATTAGCTCTTGGCTTTCACATAGTTTAGGATCTTAGTGTTGTTGTATAATCCTACAAGTATATAACACTACGATAGCGGTATTATATTTTTAAAACCACCAAGTTACTTAACACAAGGCTGGTATTGGCTCTTCTGTCGAAACAGAGTCTAAAGCGGTCAATGAAACGGAGGCAGAGATAGGAAGGAACAAGCCCTTTGTAGTAAGTCAAAAAGTTTATTAGTAGTATAGCGTTTAACGTTTGCTAGAGCTTACGTTCAAACTCTGTGTTCTCAGCCTACCGATTGGACAGCGGTCTCGGTACAGCGATACGGTCCCGCTAATAAGCATTATGGCACTGCGCGGGTTAAACAACCTACCAATAATTTGTTACTTGATCTACTAATAAGCACGCTAAGTAGGGGTCTGCATTAGTGTTATAACATCTAAGCTATATATAGTTAGTATAATAATAAAATATCTTAGCGCTTATAGCTATACCTTAAAAAGGTAAATTTTATACTTTCTTCTCTTCTTACGTAGTAACTAGTGCATATAGGCCTACAAGCATCTTCTTCAGCCTATATAGAAGCTAGTTTCGGAGCCTATATAGGGGCCTGTTTTAGAGCTAGTTTTGGAGCCTATTTTAGAGCCTATATTCAAGCCTATATTTAAGCCTATATAGGAGCCTATATAGGAGCCTATATTTAAGCTAGTTTTAGAGCCTATATAGAATACTATAAAACAAGCAGTATAGCTAGTTCTCTAGCTTTACTTTCTACTACTACTATTTCTATCTCTCTATTGTAGTATTACTCTATTTCTATTAATATAGTAGCTTTATTACTATAACTTATAAAGAATACTACTAATATTTTAGCTAAGGGCGCTATACCTAACCCTAGCTTAGCGGGCTTATTGGTAGGTTAAATAATAAATTATTGGTAGGTTGTATAACCGCCGCCTTATGGCACCGAACTGCATGTATCTTGCTATCTCCACATGTTGATGGTTCAAGACGGGTATCATCTGTTTGATTTTGCATCTGTGCTGTATCAAACAACCATATAAATAGATGGCGACTCCCTTAGAACACGATACATCAAGCCTTTGTTTGCATCCTATCGAACAAGCTACATCTTTGCTGCGTCGTCTTGGTCTTAACCGCGTTGGGTGAATTGAAATTTTACATAGCTCATAATCTATCCAACAAGTGAGCTCGATCGCAGCATTCAGCTTCACCATTTACGATGATTGGAACCCTTCTCCTCGCCATGACGCCTCTCTTGGGCGTGGTGTCTGCGATCTGTTGCTTGCCACCTGATGCACCTCGGTCGCAATATATATTGGACCATCCTCAATACCTTTGTCCAACACAAGAACCGAACGGACATGGGGGGTATGTGGATTATATATGGGCCTGCGTACGTACCTTAATACTCACCGCATTCCCCCGTGTCTTGTCCTACTGGACTATAGACGCTGACAATTGATACTAGTGCTATAAGCCTAGAAAAGATACCTTTAAATGCAAAAATGATTAACGTATGTGGCAAGCGAGCGCCGCAGGCAAGCGAGCGCCGCACCCCACCAAACCTGCGCACCTCTATAAGCCTGTAGTTCCACCACAA